>NC_136487.1:2417500-2427500 GCF_053919585.1 Euprymna scolopes | reverse complement strand
TGAATTGAGATTAAAATGAGTGTCAAGACCCCATTGGTTTGTATCTTTATATATTTTATATATATTTATATATTTTATACATATTTATATATTTGGTTGCGATCTACATTCCGGGAGAATTGTAATGTGTGCTTTGTGAATGTGAGTCGTAGGGTTTTTCCGAGGTGTAGTGGGTGAAGGGTGTGCTGTTTCCCGTGTTTATACCGTCAAATGTAAGGTGTTAGAAGATTCTTTTAGCTTGGTGGTTATTTATTGCCCTTGATTTAAAATGTCCTATATCCTTAGGTAGCTTTTATGGTTGTATATATTTTATACGTGGTGACCTTACTTTTGTTTTGGCAAGCGTTATTTTTATTTATTAGTTTATTTATTTATTTATTTCTCATTTTTATCTCTGTTTTTATTTTTTAATCGTTCATTTGATTTTAGTTTTCTAGAGTAAGCATGAGGGAGGGAAGGGAATATATTCTATGGCCACGCATTATCAATGAACAATAAAGCATATGCTACCGACGCATCACTCCGGTACACTACATGAAGCTAATTGAGGTGAGCAAAACACCTTCAATCGAATGGAAAATTTTTAGAAAGGCTAAACCATGTAGTTCACTAACTTTAGCCTGTCACCTATGTTTAGCGGAGAAATATGAGAATCTTGGTTTTAAAGGCCATGATGAATTATAAAATGTAAAAGTGTAATCGCCTCCATATACTCGAAATTCGTTTCGTAAGTGGCTAGTTTTAAAACTCAACTTCATCCCTGTTCGATGTTTTATTTATTTATTTATTTAATTATTAAATCTTAAAACTTAAATGTTGTCAGATCAAAATAGAGATTAATATCGACTTTCAAATCATAATAAGGACTTTTGTTCAAGTCTGACGAAGTTGCTGAATCGTTTATACGATTCGGTAACAGAAACATGTGTAACTAAACAGACAAAATAGTAATAAAATAATATATATATATATATTCATTTTCTCTCTCTATCTCTTTCTCTCTCTCTCTGTCTGTCTCTCTCTCTCTCTCTCTCTCTCTCTCTCTATATATATATATATGTGCTCCTATAAATTCATTTTTCTTTTGTATGTATTGATATTTACATAAAAAACACCCTCTTTTCTATTTATTCAAAAAGAAAATAAAATTTTCTTATATATGGGTTATGGAATTGCATTAACTAGCAAAAGATCTAGCTAATTTGCATATTCTTTTAAACATTCATTTTAATTAATCCCCGATTAGTTTTTTTTTGTTTTCTCATGGGATGATAATCTTTAGTTAACTATTACGTGTAATTATATTCATGGAAATATTCTACATGATTTATAATCGCATGATCTTTGCGTAAAAAGTTTACAGTAAACAGAAAATTGTTTCTATATATACTTATGTATACGAATATATTTTTGTTTAATCGATGTATATGTATATATATATATATATATATATATATATATATATATATATGTATGTATGTATGTATCTCTCTCTCTCTCTCTCTCTCTCTATATATATATATATATATAAAAGTGAACGTGTCTGTGTGTCTGTCGACTAGCTGTGTGTCTGTGCACATTTCCCTACGTAATAACTCTACCAATTTGTAGTCTACAGACTCGAAATTTGATATACTGGGTACTGAGATTTGGGAAAATCTATCTGATCGGTTTCTGCCAGAAATTTCGCTATTAAGGGGTAAACGTTCACCGATTTTACCTTTGATAACTCTACCAAACTCCTCCGACAATTTCTCGTCTAAACACTTGAAATTTTAAATATAGGTTTGTTGGACATGGATCTAACTAAATAACTTGATTTGGGCTCAAAACAATAGACGTTAAAGGGTCATAATAGGGGTCAAAAATTTAAAAAATGTACCGCTTTTATATAAAAGTGAAAGTGTCTGTGTGTCTGTGTGTTTGTGTATCAGTGTGTCTGTGTGTCTGTGTGTCTGTGTACATTTCCCTACGCAATAACTCTGTCAATTCTTAGTCTACAGACTCAAAATTTGATATACAGGTTACAGAGGTGTGGGAAAATGGATGTGATTGGTTTTTGAGTAGAAATTTGGCGATTAAGGGGACAAGTTCAACGATTAGACCTTTGAGAACTCTACCAAACTCCTCCGACAATTTTGGGTCTAAGCACTTGAAATTTTATATATATGTTCCTTGGGCATGGATCTAACTTAATAACTTTATTTAAGCCCAAAACAATAAATTTTAAGGGGTCATAGTAGGGGGTAAATTCAAAACAAATTGACCTCTGCGGTCTCTTCCAAATTATTCAGACAATTTCTGGTCTAAATATTTTAAATTTCACATAAAGGGTATTCAGAGATAGGGCAAGCTTTTTCATCAGTTTGAGTGAAAAAATGTTAGTTACCAATACTGAAATGTATGTATTTTTTGTTTGTTTTTTACAAGGTGGTTACCACTTATCAAGGCCCGGAAGCCACTCAGGGATAAGGGTTATTGTAAGTACAGCACTTTAGTGTGGAGATTTTATAAAGTGTCTACTTAAGGGGGCGGTTCATCAGGATGTATGTATGTCTGTTTGAATGTCTGCCTTAAACTTTCAATAGAGGCGACGTTTTAAAGTTCGATCTTTCATACGAAAAATATCGAAAAATTGGCTAAAAACATTAATAACTTCCCCTTCAACTAGGCACTTTTCTATAAGGAGGGGGGTCACTTTTTTCGCCGATATTTTTGAAAGTTATCCTATCCTTTAGATTGTCTAACCTTAATTTTAAAAAAATGTCGCTTCCAGTTTGCCGGTGGTCGTAAAAGCATAAACGTTAGGTTTTACCCCGTTCTTTTCCTCCTTTGCGGTACGGGTTCGAGCCTGCCTTCCTACTACCCCATTTTCTTTTTTTGCTCAACATACACATCCAAACACCCGGGCAACGCCGGGCGCCTATGCTAGTATATCTATAAAAGTGAACGTGTATGTGTGTCTGTGTGTGGGTGTGTGTGTCTATGTAAATTTCCCTACGCAATAACTATGTCAATTTTTAGTCTACATACTCAAAATTTGATATAAAGGGTACTGAGATTTGGGAAAATCGATGTGATCGGTTTTTGGCCAGAAATTTGCGATTAAGTAGTCAAAGTTCAACGATTTTACCTTTGAGAACTCTACCAAACTCCTCCGAAAATTTTGGGTCTACGCACTTGAAATTTTAGATATAGGTTTCTTGGAAATGGATCCAACTTAATAACTTGATTTGAGCCCAAAACAATTCATTTAAAGGGGGCATAATAGGGGTCAAAGTTTTTTTAAAAATTGACCTCTGCGGTCTCTTCCAAATTACTCAGAAAATTGCTGATCTAAATATTTGAAATTTTACATGAAGGGTATTCAGAGATAGGGCAAGCTTTTTCATCAGTTGGTTCGGAAATTTGGAGTTACGAATATATAAATGTATGTATGTGTGTATGTATGTATGTAGGTTTTCATGTCTGCCTTAAACTTTCAATAGAGGCGACGGATTTTACCAAGATCAGTATCGTTTTTAAGTTCGACCGTTCATACGACAAATATCGAAAAATTGGCTAAAACCTTAATATATTCCTCTTCAACTAGGCACTTTTTTACAGGGGGCGGGGTCACTTTTTTCGCCGATATAATTGAAAGTTATCCTCTTCTTTAGATTGCCTAGCCTTAATTTTAAAAGATGTCGCTTTTATTTTTAAAAGATGTCACTGTTCCGTCTGCCTTCTTCCCACCTGACTACAACTTGGATGTCTTCAAGTCCAACGTTAACAAATTCCTAATGAACCGCCCCCTTAAGTAAACACTTCATCAAATCTCCACATTAACGTAATGTACTTGAAATAGCCCTTATCCCTGAGTGGCTTCCGGGCCTTGATAAGTGGTGACCACTGTGTAAAAAAAAAAAAAATTTCTTGTAAGTATTTGTCTACTAGATCTTTGGTATATTTTTTATGTCTACTAACTACGAGATGGCTCTTAATTACGTATTGTTTTCACCTGGAAGGCGTTGGTTGCAAACAGCACTATTTTACGCAAGTACTAGACATTTATAATTTGTCTTCCCCCTATGAGAAGTAAAAAGAAGTAAAATCATATAGTTCAATTACACTAATGTCAGTTACAAGGGAGATAACTATGGAATAGAGTGGTTTCTAAAATTGTTTCAAATTATATATTCTTATATAATATTTAATAGAAAAAAAATATAAATTTGAATGTGATGAAACCAGAATTCTTAAGTGTATAATTGGTTATATAAACGCAATAAAACTAATAAAACAAATTATTTGAAGTAGGAAAAACACTAAACAAGAAAACTGTATCCCTAAATATTAAAAAAAAAAATTAAAATATAAGCAGATTATTTTGACCATATATAAAAATAAGATCGGATTCATTTAATTTTTACGGTATATTTTTTGCCACTGTGTAATTGGTCGACACGTACTTGGGATATTTTTACATATTTTCTTAAACTATATATTTATGTAAAAATTTTATAACATCCGCACTTCAGTGGAATGGGTTCATGCCAAAATCAGATAAGCAGTGTCTTGGATATTTTAGTTTGCCTAGTTCTCTTTTGCTGTGAGTTATGACCGTGTGCAGTTCGAGAAGGTCCACTACCCTAGGTTTTAGATCTTCTCCATATATAAATGGTTTATTTTATAGCTAATCACCTTAGGTGTCTCTACTGAAGAATGCCGGCGTGACCAGGTAAGCAAGTTTTGCTCTGTTTAAGTGTCCTTCCACTTTTCTAGTTACTTTCAATCCTTAATTCTAACGTCTGATAAACATTTTCTCGTCATGGGAAAGGCGTAAATATTCAGTTACTTAGAATTCGAATTTATATTTTTTAATTTTTAGATTTACAAAATAGCATTACATAAATTTATGTTAAGCTTATAGTTAAACTAAATGTTAAGAATATATATATATATATATATATATATATATATATATATATATATATATATATATATATATTATGGCTTGAGATGTTCAAAAACAGGGACTAATGAATACAACGAGGTTGTTAGATAGTGCTAGATAACAAAGTAAATTATTATTATTATTATTATTATTATTTATTCGAGGGTAAACAGTTACATTTTGTCGCTACGAACAACCATCTGTTTCAGTCAATGAGACTTCTTCAGGCACACTGAACCATTTGACGCCGTAGAAAAAAAAGGACCGCTTGAAATATAAAATATAACATATTAAATACAAAAAAAATAATAGGTTTGATGCTTAAAAAACCTCATAACCTTCAAATCACTATTCTAGAATCATATGTGGACTTTAAATATTATATATATATATATGTGTGTGTATATATATGTGTGTGTGTGCGTGTGCATGTGTGTGTGTGTAGGATTTTAAATTATGCAAATTATGATTTACTACATTTATTGTTCGCACACAAGGAATAAAAGATTAGGTGTGTTACTTCCTGATTCCATAGAGTTTAAAAATTGTTATTAAAAAAAAAAACTGTTTGTTAACAGAATAATTGTTTATATAGACAAACTATAATTTTGCTGTTAGCACAAAATTAAAAGGGCCTAAAATAATTGGACTTTTTACAGAGTGTTGGTTTATGTGTTTTTAGCTGGATGAAATAATTTAAAAGGGTAAAAAATGGGGCAAAATTTAAAAAATCGTTATACATTTTGTACATTCATCTTAATTTATTATTGATTTTTAATGTTAATCAGTTCCTATAGGTGTGACGGTGACACACTAGTAACGTCACCTGCTTTGAATGCCACACTTTCAGTTTCGATTCTAGCTAACGGCACTCAAATACTCTTTTTTTCTTTTTAAATCACGACTCTATAATAATATATACAATATCTGGACAAATCAAAATATCATCTTTAATCGTATTTTAAGTCTGATCATAGCTGCCCCCTTCTAAAGAAGAAGCAGCTTCTAATTTCCCATCTGAATAAAAAGTACTTCTACCGCTCTCACTCGACCCGGTAGATATTCTGCATTTGAGTCATATTTGGAATTGCACCATAATTTTCTGGCTCATACACACATACCATAACCACCCTTCTCCCGATTTCAAAATGAAGGAACTCTCCCTACTCAAATTCAACCAACTTTCATTGGCTGCGACTAAATTATTCTTCCATTCCAGAATGTCAATCCTAATTGAAAAAAGAACGCTCCATCCGTAAATAAAAACATGGTTTCCGTTTCCACGAGAGGCTATTATTGTCAATAAATTACATCGATTACAAACACATAAGCACATCAATTACTATTCATCGCCACAGGCTGATAGCCATTATTTCTTCTTCATTTCCTACTAGCTACATAAACCGTCTACGTTAAATAGATATTTCCTTTTATTCGATTAATGCAGTCGATAACGGATTTTGTCTGCTTCTGCAGTTAATATACAGTCTTCGTTTTTTTTATACACTTTCGTTTTTTTTAAAGAACCAATGAAGTATTAAGCTATACAATGATTACATGCGTTTGGTTGTATAATTTAATTTTAAAACCATTAAACATTTAGAATGAACTGTTGGTTTACTTTTTACGTAGATAAAATAATGTTTACATTAAGCGACTTTTCGGTGTCAACCAAACAAGTCACTATAAGTGAACACATATAGCGATAATATTTGCACATATTCTTCAATAAAAAGTTGAATAATTGACAGGAACTGTTGCTTTAATTTTTAAGTAGTCTAATTTATGTTTACATTATGCGACTTCGACCGAAAGAGTAAAGAATCGGGCATGTTAGCACAAACTTGCAGGTTTCACCGACCAGCAAGCAAGATAACAAGGACACAGATATACACGGAGTATATACATAATTATATACATAGAGACGAAGCAATTTTAATAACTAATAATTAATGTGTTGCTTCTATTTACAAACCCACTTAGGTCACAACCCAAAATACAATTATAATTTGATTTTATGTATATATAAAAAATATCCGAGTGTAATTTTGATACTTTTATTCATGTTTAAACGCAAATATGTCTCAAACCTAACTAACTTGCTGTGAACAATATTACTTTAAAAAATACATAACATTTTTGTTTCTGTTGTATAAGATTAAAATTGAAATAGATTTACTTTGTTGCAATATATAACCTGTTATATTTTAATAGTTTATACTATAACCACAATTCTGTTCCTATTGTTTTAAATAATTTATAATTGTTAATTATTTAAATAAAACATCCTGTATATAGTGATCCTTTACTTCAATACTGTTTACATCTTTACAGGGTAAGGTACAGGTGACTAAAGGAATTCAGTTCGTTTGAAGTGATAGGAATCCAAGAGTAATTTAAACTCCAGTCTTGCCAACATAAATATAATACCCTACCCGCCAGATTAGCTTGCACGGGCTGACCGATACTGCACCCACGAAATGTTTTTGTTCGTCAATGTATTTGCGCGTAGCAATCGTGACAGCGAGTAACAAAGTTACATTTACGGCAAATTTTTCACCAATCACCCCCCCCCTCATAAAATGTGGTGTTTATTCCGAAAGCCGTTCTTAACATATGGCGGTTCGTGGTGTCTATTCTGAAAGCATTTCTTAACTGTGAGGAAGTTGGTTGTTAAGCTAAAACAACTACAGAAGTCTTTAATTTTTTTACACGGGTGGGGGGCATACTAACATCGGGCAACACCTGTTAACGGGTCTTGCTAGTATACAATATAATAATATACAGTGTATAACTACAGTGAGTACGCCCCATCACATTTCTTCAAATATTTAATATATCCCTTTATGGGACAACACTAAAAAAATTTTTTTTTTTTTTTGGCACAATAAAAACCAGTCTGTCCGCAGCATATAAATGAGTTAATTTATTTTCCCCTCCAAATAACTCCAAATATAGCCATTAAAAGCTAAATCCCTGGCAACAAAAGTGTGTACATCCCTTACGAAAATTTGTCAATATTAACATACAACATGTTAACTCTCAATATTTTTTTTGTGGCGACTATCATTATCCAAAACTGCCTTTACTCTCCTGGGCATGGAGTTTACCAGAACTTCACGTGTAGCCGCTGAAATGCTCTTCAACTCTTCAATTACGACGTCGCGGACCTGGCGGATATTTGAGAATTTGCGCACCTCCATATTCTGCTTGAAGATGGTCCAAATATGTTCTATTGGGTTCAAGTTTCGGTGACATGCTTGGCCAGTCCATCAGCTTTACGGCCAGGCTCTTCAGTAAAGCAGCGGTTGTATTGAATGAGTGTTTTCGTCATTGTCGTGCTGGAACACTGCTCTACAATTTCTAGAGCGAGGTGATCATGCTCTGCTGCAGTATTTGACAGTACATGTTGGAGTTCATGTTTTCCCTCAATGACATTTAACTCTCCCATATTTGCAGTACTCATGCAGCCTCAGACCATGACATGCCAACGGCCATGCTTGACTATAAGCCTGACGCACTTATCTTTGTACACTTCAAATTGCTATGCATGGCTGTACCCCCAGGGGAAAGCCTATTTTGAAAGCAATAGCCCGCAAACAGTTTGCTGAAGACATGTCAACAAAGCACATGGATTACTGGAAACGTATCCTATGATTTGATGAGACGAATATA
Organism: Euprymna scolopes; assembly: GCF_053919585.1. Taxonomy (NCBI): domain Eukaryota; kingdom Metazoa; phylum Mollusca; class Cephalopoda; order Sepiida; family Sepiolidae; genus Euprymna; species Euprymna scolopes. The sequence goes on along the minus strand of NC_136487.1, from coordinate 2,418,889 downwards.
TATATATATTAAAAAGCTTGATCTATGTCCAGGTAACCTACATCTAAAATTTCAAGTGTTCAAACCCAAAATTGGCGGAGGAGTTTGGTAGGGTCTGCAAAGGACAATTCTTTCAACTTTGACCTCTTGGTAGTACAAAATTTTACCCCAAAACTGATTAAAAAGCTTGCTGCATGACTGAATACCCTTTATGCAAAATTACAAATATTTAGACTTAAACTTAGCTGAATAGTTTGCTAGAGGGCACAAATGGCAACTCTTTAGAACTTTGACGGCTTGGCAGTCTAAATTTTGGCCTAAAACCGATTAAAAAGCTTGCTCTTTGTCTGAATAAACCTTATGTTTAATTTCAAATGTTTAGACAAAAATTACCTGAGTAATTTTGTAGAGACCGCAGAGGTCAACTTAAAAAAAACAAACAAACTTTAACCTCAATTTTGACCCCTTAACATTTATTGTTTTGGGCTGAAATCAAATTAAAAAGTTTTATCCGTGTGTAAGTAATCTACCTCTAAAATTTCACAAGTTTAGACCCAAGATTGGCATAGATGTTTGGTAGAGTTTTCAAAGGTCAAATCGTTGAATTTTGATCCCATGACAGCCAAATTTTTGACCGAAAACGGATTAAAAAGGTTTTCCCCACATCTTACGAACCCTTATGTCAAATCCTGAGTCTGTAGACTGAAAATTGACAGAGTAGTTTGGTAGGAAAATGTACACACAAACACACACAGACAATTTCACTTTTACAGAGATACAGATTTTTTCTCTAATGTGTCTTACAGCTCTTCCGTTTTCTACTTTCCCCCTCTACTCTCTCTCCCTTACTTTATATCTTCTGGTGTTAATATCTATATGTAAAACAATATGTTTCCTTTTTATTTTAACTTTAATCATCTGATGATATAGCGGAAAATCTTTATTCCGTCTATTGAAACAACTTGTAATATAATTACATTAATACACTTGAGGTTAAAATAATAAAACATACACACGCACGCACACACAACGTGTGTGTGTGTGTGTGTGTATATATATATATATATATATATATATATATATATATATATATATATATATATATAAATCTACGAACACATGTTTGTCAGTCAGTGTAGCTTCACTGTTTTTAGGATTCGGACCTCAGACCATATATTAGGCGATAGGTCGAATGTGTTTACCGTTTCGTCACAAAGTACGAGATAATTTTACGTGTTGTCTTTATCGATTTAAAATTTATTTTGGTGATTTTTACAGCCATTAAAATCTAAATCCCTGGCAACAAAAATGTGTACACCCCTTTCGAAAAGTTTTCAATTCTGTTAATAGCGTCTCCAACCTTGGGGATCATGGAAAATAGTTTCCTTAGAAAATCGCCACTATTTTAGG
>NC_136487.1:2277500-2412500 GCF_053919585.1 Euprymna scolopes | reverse complement strand
TTGGGAGAGTGCTTGGTAGCTTTTAATGTCTGTTTTTATTTATAGAGAGAGAGAGAGAGAGAGAGAGAGAAAGTGTACATATTTATTTAACGTATTTTTAAATGTGTATATATATAGACATTGAACAACCCAACCTTCCCACACACACACACATAGTTTCCTTCCCGATATGGGTAGGATTCTAACAATGTTTCCTTTTCATTTTCGTATGGTCTATGATCGTTTTCTTTTTTTGCATTTTTCCTTTTAATATCCTGAAGATGTCCTCTGCAATAGGACGAAAAGTTGATCATTTCATAAACTCATTCGTTTTTTTTTCAAAACAACATATATATATATATATATACGTTTTATTTTCTTATTACCGTTTTTTTTCTGTTTAGTTACATTATGTTTTTTCTTATTACCGTTTTTTCTGTTTAGTTACAGTATGTTTCAGTTACCGGACCGTGTTTGGCGATCCAATACCCTCGTAAGACTTTACAGAAATGGGTGTTTATGGAAGAATGATCTCGGGGGGGGGGGGAGAAAAGCGAAACAGGAAACGAGAGAAGGGAAAGAGGGGGTGTTTGTAGATCGGCAGTGTTTAAGTTTTGGAGTTCAAAAACATTATGTGGTTGTGGGGAGTCTGGGAAGTTCATCTCAGGTGTGGATAGAGACATAGAGATACAGGGAGGGGAGGGGGAGAGAGGGAGATATACAGGGGAAAGGAGGGGAGTTACTTTTAATTTTTAGTTCTAAGGTGTAATAAGTATTACAAGGTGGTGGGCGATTCGGCATGTGTCTCGTTAGTGAGTGGTTTCTTGATAAGTGTGTTTCGACCTGTTGGGTGTTCGTTTAGGTTTATCTATTTGATTTTATTTGTTGTTAAGTGTCTTGAGAAGGTTAGCCTGGGTACGTATGCGTAAGTACACATGCGCGCACATACATATATACACATAAAGTACGCATACGCATACATACATCCGTACTTCACCGCGCACATACATATACATCCGCATTGTTCATATGGATCTCAAGTGACCTTAAAGTGTTAAGTTGAGTACGCATGTGTAAGCACGAACGCGTACACACACACTTTTCTCGCACCCCCCTCCTGAGATCATTCTTCCATAAACAACCATTTCTGTAAAGTTAGCCGAGGTTATTGGATCGCCAAACACGGTCCGGTAACTTAAACATAATGTAACCTAAACAGAAAACGGTAATAAAAAAATAAAGCGTATATTTTCTCTACAATAGTATTGAGCACCTTCTTCAGGTTTTTTATTAATTACCACTTTTCTCTCTCTCTCTCTCTCTCTCTCTCTCTCTCTCTCTATATATATATATATATATATATATATATATATATATATATATGCACTTTAAATGTATATATACAAAAGTGTTTTTTAATTGCCAGATCTATTTAAGCTCAATGAAAATATATGTAGACATTGAGAATTTGTAAATAATTCAAATACAACAAGTATAATTTAATAAAATTCATATACATTTATTTGATATATGCCAGGTTTTATATGTTTTTCGTTAGATGGTACACCAAACAATTTATCAGAGGCCGATATAAATCTATAAGATATATTTTTATATATAAAATGTTTAATTTATATACAGAGTTTAACAAATAATATCTTTCGGTTGCTCTCCGTTGTTTTTACAATACATATTCTAAAATTCATTCGACATATTAATTAGTTTCAGAGATCATCATAGATGCACACATATTTCAAATACTTACACAAATAAATGCGCCTTCTTTACTTTCTTTACTGACAGGAAACACATACATTTATAGAACTATATATATTAGATACATTCGTGCATATACATGTCTATCGTTTAATATATAAATAACCTTATATATATATATATATATATATATATATATATATATATATATATATAGAGAGAGAGAGAGAGAGAGGGAGGGAGAGAGAGAATATATATATATATATATGCGTGTGTGTGTATATATATATGTGTGTGTGTGTGTGTGTGTGTGTGTGTGTGTGAATATAATTTCAGAAACACGGGAGATCAATTTGTGAAGCGCTTTCTAATTGAATCTTATAAAATTTGCGCGACACTTAATTTTTCAAAGAACATTTTCATTCGTTTGTCACTGATCTCGCAAATGTTTTCATTTTTCAATGACGCTTGAATTTAATACAAATTCTCTCCTGTCAATCGCGCTTACATTAGATTAATTTTCAAGCTTGTTCAAATTAACATATTCCTTGGTCTGTAACACTACAATCAGAAATAGACGTGTATAGCACTGTCAGGTTTAAGTTTGCAATTGATTTTAGGAATTTCTTTACGTTAGTTTACAATGTAAGCGTTGTTTGTCTGTAACTGTTAAAGTCACAATCGTGTTTACGTTGGTCTCGCATGCTTTACTTTAACATGAATTCTGTCGTTAGTCTGTCACGGTTAAGCTTAAATTCATATTTACTCTGCTCTCCCATGCTAACGCCGAACAAGATTTTCTTTAGACTCTCGGTTCTCTCATAGGTTTAAGTTTGAAATATTATTGCGGTATTTTCGAGTTCTCTGTAACATGGAATAACACATATTATGTTCGTGTCAAACTCGTTACAACTTACGACGATACATTTTAACATCAGACATGAAATAAAAGGAGCAAATAATTCACGTTGGTCTCCCATGCATGGATTTCCAATAATATTTTTATTGGTTTATCGATGGTATATCATGTAAATGTCGAAATCGTGCTAACGTTTTATTCTTATTTATGGATTTACAATAACATTTTCATTGGTTTGTCGATGACTTGTCACGTTTAAGGTCGAAAGCTTGATTCCGGTCATCACATATGCGTAAATAAAAACCATTTTCACTTGCCTGCGATTTTCTGTTTTGTTTAATGTCGAAATCGTGTTTATATTATATTTTTGTTTAAGTTTGAAACAACATTTTCATCGGGGTGTTGTTGGTCTGTAATGTTTAATCTCGAAATCGTTTTTTCGTAGGTTTTTAATTCTTAAATGTAAATCGCCTGTCGTTAACCTATACAACTCGCTGTTCTCTTATGCTTATCTTTGAATTTGCAAGGAGTCGATCATTGGACCACTGTTATTCCTGATATTCATTAACGACCTTTATGATATTATTGTGTCCGAGATAGGCATATTTGCTGATAATAAAACGCTCTATAACATTCACGAAGAAAGCTAATTACATATATCAAAGATAATTGCATATTCGTAAGAAAATGACTTGAAGACCTAAAGTGGAATAGGGCCGTAAATGGATCGTAACATTTAATGCTAGTAAAACTAAGCTGCGCTCCTTTAATAATTACAGAACTCTTCTCCAACAACCAATATTTATGACAAATAACATCCTTCCATTAAAATTCTTCCTTCAAACTTATCGGCTTAACCTTCATGGATAATATGAACTGGAAAAATACATTGAGGATATTGCGAGGGCTGCTGCAAAGAAGGTGAGTCCCCTTTATCGTGCTAGAAAACGACTCACACTTGAGAGTATCCTGCACCTCTAGAAAGCCACCATCTGTCCATGCATAAATTAATCTTGACACATCTGTACATCATCACTAGTCCCTCTATATGGTATAGGTTCTAAAATTAATTTTTAAATCAAATCATTTTGTCAATTAAGCTCCAACCCCTGTCCCATTGTTGTAATGTTGCATCTCTGTGCCTATTTTACAAGGATTTTAATAGAATGTGCTCTGATGAACTTGTTGCACTTGTGCCCCCTCATATCCCCGACAAACCAGCTAAGCCTCAAAGTCACACACCATTCACTGATGAGGTCACTAAATACGAGAAAGTTTCTACTAATAGTTTTCTTTCGAACAACAAGACTCTGGAATTCCCTTCCTGCTAACTGACTGAAATGATATGCGGAAGTTAAAATCTATTCTCAACCACCGTTTTATTACTTTTTTTCCTAAAGTATGATCCCAAACAGCAGCCCTTTACGTCCAAGTAGCGATATGTCTTGTTGGGAGTGAATGTGATTAAAAAAAAACAAAAAACAACATAAGTTTGAAATAGAATTATTTGCCTTGAGTTTTCAATATTATGTTTTTATGAAACAATAATATATCCTTCCTTCGTTGATATAGTTTTGTTAGGCTTAAAAGATATCATAACGAACACGTTAGTTCGCACATTAGTAACACCATGATTTTTTATCACAATCTCCGCTCGAATATCTGAATAGAACATTAATGAGTTTAAACGTTAATTTCTATGGTCAACTGCATCCAATCAAAATTGTGCCTGCGAGAAAATTAGGAGGCGTATGTAATGCGACCATGTAACCTATCCTCATTAGCATCCATTAGAAAATGTTTTACAAAATTGTGATTTAAATGAACTGTTTTTTAGAAGATTTAGTTGTATAGTATTTTTTATATACACTTGAATTGTACAATTGCACAATTGCACAATTGCTGGCGACGATTGAACGTTGCTTAATCACTCTGAAGCAATTGTTTATTTATCAAATGGATTTTTCATCGAATTTCTTCCTATTTTTTAAATGAGAACTCATTTGTAAATATATAAACTCTATAAAACTTAATATTATTGACATATTTACAATATGTTTTAAACGCAATAGGCTTTAAATACTTATATAAGTATCAGTTTTTCAATATGCCTTGCTTGGCGGGGGGAAGTTTAATTTAAGCCAATGTACACCCCCCACACACACATGTCAGAGTTTTTTAGAATAGCTCGCGTTACTTTAAAGTTAATAAATTTTGTACTTGCAGGTTTCTAGCTTAGTAATAAGGATGATACAACAAGTAAAATATTTAAACAGTTAAATAAAGCATTTGTTCATTATCCTGATGCTTTTGAATCGTGTAAAATTAACCAGAATACATTAATAAAGGAAATCCAAAACGATATTAGTGTATAAAATGCATTATATAACACAAAAAAAAATTATAAATAAAATAAAATGTTTATATTTATAAATATTTTTAACCTTTATATATTTTTAAATTTGATTAAATAAGAATGTAAATATACAAAATATTAATCATAGTAGGGGTGATAAGTAGTCAAATGGATTAATCCTAATCTTATAATCTATAATTTTGGCTATTACTATTGTCATAACGATAAGTTTTTATCATGACAGTCATAACTATAAGTTATTGTTATAACAGTTTAATAGCTACACGTTATTGTCATAATATTGTCATAACTACAAGTTATTGTCATAAACTTCTCATAACTAGCGCTTGGAAAATTGCGTACTCTTTTCATTGTTTTGACTCTCGGGTGTGCATCCGTTGATATCTTATAACCTTTTATATAGAGTGATGTGGTTCTTGGTTGATTAACTCTGTCTAACTGTGTCGGATATATACTCGAGTGTCAAAGCAATGATAATAATATTCTGTTGTCATGACCATAATAATTTTAATTCTAACTATATTTTTATCTAATTTCAAGGATAAAAACGAATAAAACATATCCAATGCAATGACAGAAAAACTAGACGAATACATCAAATCTGTTGTGGAATGGAAACATAAATGGATGGTAACATTCAATGCTGCCGATACTAAAATGCTTTCCTTTAATAATTACAAGAAACCTAAACACCTGATAGCCATGGTAAATTATACATTACCTGAAAGTAGTTCGTTCAAAGTCCACGGCTAAACGTTCACAGGGGACATTAGTTTGACCGGATGCATTGATGCATTGCCAAGCTGCTGCTAAGAAAGTGGATTTTCTCTACCGAGCTAGAAGTTACTTACACCTGAGTGTATCCTGTATCTTCACAAGGCAACCATTTTGCTCATATATGGAGTATTGTTGCGACATTTGGAATGCTGCATCTGCTACTGCTCTGTCACCTTTAAACATTGTATATAATAAAGTTGCCAACCTAATAAATCATGCACTCAATAAGGTTTCAACCTCTGTCCCATCTGGTGCTGTTACAGAGAGAGAGAGACAGAGAGAGAGAGAGAGAGAGAGAGAGAGGTGGGTGAACGTGGAGTGTAGACACGTTTACCAGAACCGAAGGTCAGCTGACCAGATTGCGTATGAGTGACGTGGTCAGGTTGGCAGATCTGTGAGATTTTATTTGGGCTTTGAAGAAGACAAACGGCTTTCCGTTGTCTCCCCCACTTAACTGGGGAGGGGGGAGACGAACGCTGACGTGTGTAGAAGAAGAACCCCCACACAGGCCGATTTCACTTCCACCTTCTGCAGGACCTCTGGGGAAAGTGAAATAAAAACTATAAAACCCATTCATCGTCTTGGAGTGATAAATCTTCGTGAAACAGGTATCAAGTCTCCCTCCAGGATGAGAAATTTCCAGATGATCCAACATCGAAGAAGCAGAGGTAGGTTCTGAAATTACATGTCACACACACGATTCCCTTTATGATAATCAAACATACAACCATTTATATTAGAGACAATCATACGCACACGGAAAATTTTTATGTTATACACCAAACGTAAATGGTGCCCCTCGATGATAACCCTAGTGAGAACTTAAATGATACCAATATATAACAGTGCATCTCTCAGCATGCTTTACAAGTATTTTAACCGACGATGTTTTTACCCTTGTACTCCCTCGACGTACAAATCCGACAAACCCGACCATCAGTAAAATCCCACCCCTACACAGTAGATATCCCCAGATTCTAGAATACCTCCTCTTCTAATATCTTCTACTGTTGGACTGCTAGACTTTGTAATACCCTTCCAAGTTCTGGCTTCTGTGGCTGTAGTAAGATGCAGATGTTCAATTGTAATATATACAGATGTCTTGCTGCTCAACTCTCTATAAAGTATCCCTTTAAAATATGTCCTAGATAGTGGCTCCCTAAATCAAATATTATTGTGTCTTGTTTGAGGTGAAATCTAATAAGATTAATTAAATTCATTCTAGACTTTCTGTTTTTAGTAGTAACTATGGCCACTTGATCTCTTTGAGAGTGTATGTACATTTTTGTGGTGACTGAAACTAGTTTAATGGAATAGATTAAAGAGAAGCCATATGGCCTCCATCACACTTCGCATCATATGGCCTTATGACAAATCCGTTGTTTCATTTTATCGGTATTGTTTGTAAAAATAGTTTATTGAAAATTTACTTTAATTATTATGCACGAATAATAATAATCACTCTTGATGCGACTGTTGCTTCCAAATAATTAGACGTGTTCTTTGGGTTTGAAAGTAAGATCCATGTGTATAACAAGATTAATTATGCATAATTGTTTTTTTACTTATTAAAAGTTAAATACAAAAGTTGTTTACATAATACTTAACTTCTTTTGCTTTTGTTTCTACCATAAAATACATATCAGGCGAATAGATTTGGAAATAAATATAACTTAATTTTTCAGTATAATTGGTTAATGATTTTTTTTAAAGAACTGCAATCTTTTAGTATTTTCATCATTTGGACTATTTTCCTCCTACTTTAACGCTTTAGCCTTTTAAAGGCTAAGGTCAATAAACATGTAATGTCTTAGCTATAATTATCTTTCGTTCTTGGACGCTCTTTACATTAAGTGGTTTCACGCCTTGTCTGCGGCGTTTTTCCATTTAATTTATTTTTAATTAGTCAATTTTTGCCGTATTATAATTGTAAGTAATATTATATTTTGAACAAATAAAATCAATATCGACGATATCGAAAGAAACTTAATTATGACTCTTATGTATATTTTCTAACGCTCTGCATTTTACTTTCAGCATATCGTCTTTCACAATCCTGCGAACGTAGCCTTAATAGATGAGTCGTATGCTTAGTACACTGTTTATTACGACATAAAATATAAAGGTTTAATGCAATATTATTTTAAGCAGTGTATGTATATGAACATTTTTCCAGATAGTATCGATTAAGTGAAATTTTTAAATCGTAATATTGTATCGATTTTCACGTGAGATTCAGTACGCTGAAAGTCATAGGAACTTCGTATTATCAGGTATTCCAAGAAACTTTTAAAAAATGAATATTAAATTAAAAACATTTAGATTATTAATATATTGATTATACGTTAACATGTCCGAGAATAAAAAAAACACTAAAAGCTCGTTTAGCTTTTACGAAGATATGTATATATATATATATATATATATATATATATATATATATATATATATATATATATATATATATATTTATATATATATACATACATATATATATACATATATATATATATAAGTGAAAGTATATTATATATATATAAGTGTATGTGTATGTCTGTCTGTTTCTATGTGTCTGTCTGTGTACATTTCCCTACGCAATAACTCTGTCAATTTAAAGTCTACGGACTCGAAATGTGATATACAAGGTATGGAGATTTGGGAAAATATTTGTAATCCGTTTTCGGCCAGATATTTGGCTATTAAAAGGTCAAAGTTCTACGATTTGACTTTTTAGAACTCTACCAAACTTCTTCGTCAATGTTGGGTCTAAACAGTTGAAATTTTAGAAAGAGCTTCCTTGGAGATGGATCTAACTTAATACTTCATTTGAGCCCAAAACAATAAATGTTAAGGGGTCATAATAGAGGTCAATTTTTTTTTAAATTGACCTCTGCTGTCTCTACCAAATTACTCGGACAATTTCTGGTCTAAACATTTGAAATTTTACATAAAGGGTGTTCAGAGATAGGCCAAGTTTTTACTCGGTTTGGGTCGAAAATTTGAGCTACGAATATATAAATGTATGTATGTATGTATGTTTGCATGTCTGCCTAAAACTTTCGACAGAGGCGACGGATTTTCACAACATCAGTTTTGAAGCGCGACCCTTTGGACGACAAATACCGAAAAATTAATTTCTTCACCATCAACTGGCCATTTTTCTACAGGGAGGTGGCGCTTTTTTCACCGATATTTTCAAAAGTTATCACCTCTTTCCGATTGTCTAGCCTTAATTCAAACCTATGTCATTTCCGGTTTGGCGGTGGTTGTAACAGCAAAGATGTCAGTTTTTTTTCTCGTTCTCTTCCTACTTCGCGGTACCTGTTCGAGCTTGCCTTCCTACTACCATTTTTTGTTTTGCTCAAAACATACCTCCAAACACCCAGGCAATGCTGCGCGCCCATGTTAGTATATATATATATATATATATATATATATATATATGTATATATATATATATATATATATATATATAATCTTTAATCAGAAAATGTGTAAACCAGTGATTATTGTCCTCATGGTATATTTCCTCAATCCAAATTAATCTGGAATTCAATTACTTGTCCGTAAGAAACTGCTTGTTACTGAAATGTTGGTAATAAACATAAATAACCAATCAAGTCTTGAATCGTTTCGGATCAGAGATTTGAACAACTCATTAGCCAAGACACTTAAGACTTGCAATGCATCGGCCCTAAAGAGACGCTTGAGCGTTATCCATTACGAGATACAAAGTACGATAGCTCAAACATCATATTGCGAAGATGGAACATCCGAATTGAAAGTGCACAATTCCGATTAACTCTTCACAAATGTGTATTATAATTTTTGTTATACCTAATCCAAACAATTATATTAGGGAGGACTCAATGATATTAGGTTGTAATGCAAACTAATTTTCAACGTGGTTCGAAGGAAAGTAAAATTACTGGTAAAGAAAGAATATTGGTAATGGTGTAAAGAATTGCATCTTGAACAGAGAGACAAATGATACATGCAATAACTGGCAGCAGTACTGGAAAATAAAAATCACACAATATCATGGAGCCTGGATATACAAGCGGATATACCCATATAAGCAAGAAGATCGGATGTCATAATAGTTAACAAGAAGGAAACATCTTGCCAGATTGTAGAATATGCTGTTCTAGTAGACCATAGAATAATGATCAAGGAGATTGAAAAACGGAGCAAATACACAGAACCGGCTATAGAGCTCAAATAGATCTGAAAAATAAAGGGATTAAAGATAACACGACTAATAATAGGAACGCTAGGAACTATACCGAAAACATTAAAATAGGAATAAGAGAGATTGGAATCAGACGGATGACAGAGAAGGGACAACGAATTTCCATAATGAAAACAACAGAAATATTTAGGAAAACGCTTGAATGTGGAAACTAACATATCACATAAACTACACACAAACTGGACACAGAAACGGCGACAGATTAAAAACAAAGGAACATCACGTGGAATCATGAAAACTGAAACTGTATAATTGTAAGACACCTCTCCCTTTTTTAGGGTCCTGTATATGACCTTAAACTATATCCAGTGGTGAGGCCTCAGCTTGTGGGCTTTGGGGAGTGTGGAGCCACCCTTTAATTGCCATTGCTCCCAGGTCCACTCTGACCCTGAGTGGTAGTACCTGTTAGGGTGCCAACTATAGGTTAAATAGAAACCGACTTGAAAACACCAAATATATTCTATTAAAAAAATTGTTCTTTAAATATTTTCATTCGGCATTAAATAACCTGGCAAGGGTTGATATGCCGTAAAACAAAAACAACCGACCAACCAACCTTTTTTTTCGTGTGTGTTACTATGAAAGGGCACGCCACCAATGAATAATGAGGATTAAGGAGGATGGAAACACCGAGGAGAAAAGCACTAGCCAGACCTCCGTTGGAGGAGTGCAAAAAAGACTGTGACCATGGAAAGACTTATTGCCACTCAAATTCCTGTGAAGATCAATAGTTGCCGCCAACCAGAAATCAATGGTAAGCGGCTGTTGAGATTACGCAAATTCTTTTGAAATGTTTATTGAAAGAGGCGGAGGGTACTGAAAATCTTGGAAGTCGTGTTGTCACTCAGACTCCAGGGAATCCTACAAGTTAATCCCAAACAGCAATTTTTGATGACGGCATGTGTGACTACTCCTAGTAAGTAAACAACAACAACAACAACAACAACAATAATAATAACAACAGAGTTTGAGCAAGATACTAATATACAAAAATATCAGGACACATTCTATTTTCTGTTTAAAGGTGACTTGAAAAGGGAGAAATGCAATCTTATACGTACCGCTCAATATAACAATAAACAATTTAATTCATGCATATATTTAATCGAGTTGTGTGAACATAAAATAGAAACAAAACTGTATTTAATCCAAGGGGTATCATGTATCTATTCTCTCAGCTATGTTGCAAGTAATTCGCAATTGTATTGTGAATATTGCCCCTTTCCATCCACAAAATTGTAACTGAATTTTTGTAAGTACTTTTTTCCTTATGCTTAGTATCCTCAACAATTACATAGCACCAAACATTTGTAAAATAACAGTCAAGATCCAAATAGTATTTCGAATAATTCAAAGCATACGAATTATCAATACACCCGTCACTATTTCATAAACACTACAATTGTTATGTTTCTAGATTAAGAAATCCACAAACTGGACGACTTGTTGTTTTAGAAAACAACTAAAGCTAGTATTGAAACGACGTGCTAAAATTTAAATATTCATTGTTATCCTCCTCTTTCAAGTGCAAAGTTACCCTTGGAGACAATCACATACATCAACACTTTTCTGTGTCCCTTTCTAGTATGACCTTTCTTGCATCATTTCGGCTTTCCGGTATGATTTATAGACATAATGTTGCAGCATGAAGCCAGAGCACACAAGGATCTTGGGTGTGTCACCCTTGCTTTCGTTAAAATCAAGCATCACACGAATCAGTTTGTCTGGATTGTAAAACAAATAAGTTTTTTACATCTAACAAATTCTCAATTTAAATATTAGAGAACTGCACTGTATAGGACTTTGGCATAGATGCTTTAAAATCATCAATATTGTACTCCTATACAATAGGTATATAACAATGTAATAAAATACCTCATTACATTATTATAATTATTGAAAAAAATCACATCAACGCTATTGCAGCTCATAAAGATTAGTTTAACCAGGATCAGATTTACGCAAAATTTTGCTTAAATATATAAGATTACGTAAATCTACTGATTCAGTTCAATCCATAAATAGTAAAGAATCAACCGGAAAATAACGAATGCTCCTTATATATATATATATATATATATATATATATATATATATATATATATATATATATATATATATATACTTACACATATATATAACTACTTCAATTACACACAAAATAAATATACGAAAGTATAAATTCATGCGTAAACTTTAAGTATTTACTTCAACAGTGCTCAATACGAAGGTAGAGCTAGTTAGTAAGTAATAAATTGTACATGTCGATTAAGCTACACTGAATATTCCGCGTTTCGTCCACTCTAGGATTCTTCAGGCTTATGCAAGAATTTGGTGGTTGTCTTGCGTTTTTATATACGCACCTTCTATTGAGTTTTTTGAGTTAGCCAATCAGCTTTCTAGTATTCACCGCGCCCTTCATATACAGCCAATGAGCAGGCACTTACAGGACAAAGCCCCATTTCACCTCCGGTTGACTCGTTGCTTGGTAACACTGCAGAAAAGAGGATACGCACTACCACTAATTCAGAAAGGTATTGAACTGGCTGAAAAAATTCCAATAGACCAACTAAGAACCTCAAAAGAACACAACAAAGAACAAATTCTAGCATACGTCTCTACACACAATACAAACAACCCAGAACTATTCACAAAGATAACAAAAAACCTTATCTTCCTCAATCAGAACGAAAAACTAAACAACATACTTAAAACAACAAAAATAATAAAAAGCAAACGCCAACCCAAAAACTTAAAACCCATCCTAACTTCCTCAAAACTCGTCCCACACACTACAAAAGGAGTTACAAAATGCAACAAACCGCGATGTGGAGTATGTGACATAATAATAGAAGGTAACACATACACATTCAAAAACCCAGCACAAACATTCAAAATGAAAAAGGATCTAAATTGCACCTCCAGAAATGTAGTATATGCACTAAGATGCACAATATGCAATAAATCTTACATAGGCGCCACCAAAAAATTCAGCAATAGAGTGGCCTTACATAAGAGTAACATCAAAATTGCAGATAACAGACGCCTCTATGTTTCAAAACACGTACACACATGCAGTGGAAATTGCTTCAAAATAATTCCAATCTTCCAAACAGACAATTATTTTTATTTACTTACACACGAAAAAAACTTCATCACCAGATTCACTCCTGAACTGAACAGAACCTAATACCATCACACAAAAACATGAAATGCAAGGTACACTCACATGCACACCCATACACATACACATATACACACCCACACATAAATCAGAATCGACACATCAAAACACACACACGTGCGCGCATACAACAACACACAGACATAACACCCCTATATCTAATACAACACACTGAACAATACCAACCCTACTTAACCTCGAAACCAACAACACTAGGAGACACCTAGAACCATAGTATAATATCTGTTCCAACACCTCGCTCCCTCCTCAGTCAGTGGAGGAGAACCCCCCTATGACTGAAACAACTATCATCCCTTCTATCATCCCCCTCCCATACCTATACCCTCTCCAATGCCCCCCCTCTCGGGAACAAAATATTCCCCACACTAGGAACCGATCCTGGGTCTGGCCATACCCACATGGAGAGACAAATAAATAGAAACATTAAAAAATCCCCTATTTTAAATACACCCCCCTTTCTAAACAAACACAATATAAGGAATACCCGAAAAGGCTAAAACGAAAAATCACAATATACTATAAAAATCACAAAATACTATAAAACAATATACACATACCCAAACCAATAAAAGCAAACACACACACACACACACACACACACACACACACACCCACTACCCCACCCTAAAGGAAAAGAAAAAAACATTACGAGAAAGAGATAGCGACTACAGCCAGGTCAACGGTCTCCCTTAGAAGCCCAATAAAAGAGCAATACAAATTGAGCATGCCAATGAATAATAAACACTTACAAGCCGCCACCCCTTGGAAAAACTTCAAATTAACTACGAAAATCGCCATTTTTACATCTCCAACACATTTGAAAATAATTTCTGACGAGGACGCATCACAGAACGTCTGAAACGCGCGTAAAACCGATTTCAATGACTAAAAAACATTATTACAATGATCCAAACATAATTCTCAATGAAAAATCAAGACACGGAATAATAAAATAATGTTAAAAAATACACATTGTTGGTGACTACTCCCTTATTTAAATATACATCTTTCTTTCTTTAGAATTTCTGAACCCATTATATATATATATATATATATATATATATATATATATATATATATATATATATATATATATTTATTATATATAGACTATAGTTATAGACTGATAACAAACAAGATAAATGCAACTGTAGATACCGCACACCTTTTCCCACTTCAAAATAAATGTCTAACCAAAAGCGTAGTTTACCAGGCCACAATATTTGCGAAAGAAACCCCGAATAAAAAGAAATAATACGTAGGTATGACTTCCTTAGATTTTAAAACTCGATGTTATGACCACAAAAGTACATTCAATAATAAAAAAAAACACCGTATGAAAACAACGCTAGCAAACACATTCTGGGAACTCAAGTAGTCGAATGGAAAATAGTAAGACAAGCAAACACATGTAAAGACCAAGAAGATCCATGTAGATTATGCCTTCATGAAAAATTTGCTATCCTATACTTTAAAGAACCAATATATACTAAACTAAAAGAGAGAAATACCGAACAACTGCGTTCACACGATAAAATTTACTCTAGGATAGACATACACAATAACTTTAAAACTAACAAAAACAATAGAAAATAAACAAATAAAAAATAAGTAAATAAATAAAAAACATGCATATACATAAACTATCACCCTATATATATATATATATATATATATATATATATATATATATATATATATATATATATATAATCAATATGCAGTAGTATTTCGCTGTATCACAGCTCATCAGGGCTAGTCTAGCCGCACTGACGTCACAGATTAAACTTACAACCAGTTCTAACCTTCTTCCCATTGGATTCATGCCCGTAAACGACCTAATCAAATGCACATTTACATAACAATTTTACTACTGTTTCTATATCACTCAACCCGCTTGTTTATTAACAATCAAAAAGACGTGGGACTATGTTTATGATTCAACAGCTTCGTCAGGCCCCGGAGAAGTGGTTGTTAGTTATTGGAAAAAAGGTGTTTTTAAGATAAAAAAAGAAAGAAAAGGGGAGAGGCGGGTGTTGACAATATTTCAGTTTTGAAGATTAAAGATACATTTAAGGCCTTACGAAGCTGTTGGATCGTAAACATAGTCCAACATCTGAAACATATGTAGCCAAACAGATAAAACGGTAATAATAAAAATACATATTTGCTCTGCAATAGTATTGAGCACTCTCTTCAAGTTTTTACTAATTACCAGTTTTACTATGTATAACTATAAATCTATATATAAATATATATATATATATATATATATATATATATTTAGCCAGTAGAGTTTACTTTCCTAGAAGTACATCCAAGGAAACAACATGTGTCTACCAAAAGAGTGCACAATGAGTGAACAGAGCAGGTACATTAAATTTACTTATACAAATATTGATAGCTACAAATGTGCATACATGCTTCTGTAATAACCCACGTTGGGGGATTACGTCTTCAGGCTAAGAATTATCGTCGATAACTGATATTTCAAACAAATACATTTTCCTATTTCGTTTACAAAGTTAGAATGTAACATAGGTGGGGGTTATGAGCGGGGAGAGGTTAAGTGAGGCCTTTGAAGATAATAAACATTTTATTTCCCTTTTTTATTTTATTTTATTTTATTTATTTTTATATGCTCTTCTTTGTAAGTTTATCTATCCCATCTGTTGGTTTTTACGGCATAAACTTGAGAATTTAGTATTTTTGTCTCGCGGTCAGTAAATTAAAAAAAAATTCCTTATCACTATTGAGTACTGACCGGTGTTTTTCAATCCACACACACACACACACACACACACACACGAAGCAAACATACGCTTATACCTATACTCAGGAATGGATATACATTGTTCGCTGTATTTTACTCCCACACACGCACTGAAAACAGACAATAAATATAACGACACACAAGAATAAAATAAAAATAAAAATAAATTAAATAAATAAATAAAAGTAAAAAATAAATAAACAAATAAACAAATAAAAATAAAAACTAAACAAAAAAATAAAAATAAACATAAAACACCGGAAGTTTTCAACCTCATCATGCATACATACATATATATATATATATATATATATATATATATATGTATATATATATATATATATATATATATATATATATAAATGCACGTATAAACACCCACACTTTGATACACCCGTGCATATATACACACATATACACATACATAGATACATAATGTTCTCATACAGTAATAACATGTTTATATTTATACTCACATATGCAGTTATATCAATGCACGGACCCTCAAACACATACATCCATACACACATATATTATGATTGTTATTATACCAAAACTAATAATATTAATCCCACTAACAATTCTAATTTTTTTTTTACATTGGCTTCACCACTTATCAAGGCCGATCGGCCACTCAAGGATAAGGGTTAAAGAGTGTAGAGTAGTCAAAAGGGCAATGTAGTAATCAATAGTAATGGAAGTTCGGTAAATTTGTTAACTTAAGTGGAACGGCTCATCATAATAATAATAATTTCTAATAATATTGATAATATCAATAATAATAACAATAATAAGACTGTCGATTGGGAACTTTAAAAATTTTTAAAATCTGTGGACCCTAACCGGATACACGTGTCGATAATATATATATATATATATATATATATATATATATATATATATATATATATATATATATATATACATATATACATATATACATACATACATATGCGTATACATATACATGTACACGCATACCAACATACAAACAATATATACACATAGTCAGACTATCCGCAGGTGCAGACACACATCCCCATCCATACGTGCCCCCAAATCTCCACAGATGTATACGAGAGACATATAATATCAATATAGACTCAAGTATATACTTACATATATATACTCACATGGACACACAGATACCCGCTCACTCACAACGTATAAACATAGCAATACATGCACAAATACAAATACAAAAAAACTTTTTTATATAATAAGGTGCCTTTTAAATTCCGTAGTGTGGTAACCCTTTTATATGAAACAGCGTAGTATTATAGTTTACTTGGGCGTATATATATATACATACATAACATATATACATATATACCCAGACACCCATACATTCTTGTAATATACATTATTATAATCATCGTAGACGGGACTGCCTATTTTAATACACACACATGTATATATATATACACATGCACATACATATAGAGATATACACACATATATACATACACATACATACACACATAAATACATAAATACACATATACATACATATTTACACAAAACACAGACATATATATGTACACTTCGACCAAATGATACATCTAAAATAGAAATAGGAATGAACTCATTCACTACATGATTCTTTTTATCAATCCCTACACGTATAGTTATATTACCCGCCCCTACCCGCTTGTTACTTTTTTCATAAGTTGTACGTTTTTTTACTACGAAAAATTTATAGTGAATTCAGCTTAAAGTCCATAGGTCTATCATCAGATTTTGCAAGCACTCCTTCGAGGTGTACACATATATGCATAAGATATATAACGATATAATAATATATAATAGCATATGACAAAACATCAGAGCCTTTAGGTTATACAAACGGAGTATAAAGGCTTATATATTGTAGTACTTACCTTTATCTTTATTCATTCCCTTTTGTTTCTTTCTTTATTTTTATTTTTATTTTATTTTATTTTTCCTACCCACGTATATATACATATACATACAGATCATATACACATACATGCTCACACCCAAAAATATCCACATGCATACATTATTTAGAGGTTCACCCAACATTGGTTCAGATATACTATCACATAGGTATTTATTTAGGTTAGTAATATTATAACTGCTTGAGAAAATAGAATATTAAGCGACTTATGTAATCCATACGAGTAGGATCATAGTTACGACCTTACTCATCCTATATTGGGGAGGGTATTGGATGGGGGATAGTTGTAATCGTAGTTGTTCTGATCTTCTTCTTTAAGTGCAAGTATTCTGACATGTTTGCAGGATATAGCAGTTTCTTGTTTAATATTTAATAGTTATCCATATCCTAAAACCTAGTTATCTCAAGTTTTTCTGATAAGAATAATGGACATGGAGTTTGATGAGTGGCAAGTATTGCCCCTTATAATAATCTTCCATTTTGATTATTCATCGAACGTGTATGTCCATAGAATCTATTTTTTAATATCATTTGGGCACTACTTATGTAAACTCTTCTATCCCTTGGGTTCTCTTCTGGGAATATCCTAGCCTGGTATACTACTTATGAGGTTAGAAATTCATTTTTATTGGGAATTCCTCAGATTTTTGGCAGTTGCATTTATTCACAGTCGTGTTATCACTTATATTTACACTTTCTCTATTAGTCATCCTTAAGATTCTTCCATTATGTTTTATTTTATAATTCTGCCCAAGTTATCACCACAGCTATAACTTAATTTTAATGTATTTTTTATTAAAGATTATATGTAATATATTATTTGGTGGGAAATATTGTTAATAAGTTGTAAAAACTTTGTACAGAGTTTTGTTTTCAGCATAATATTCAAGGGGGTGTGAACCAAATCACCTTCCTATTACGATTTCTAGATCCATTTGTGCTAGCATTAGTTACTTTATATTTTATATCCATGTCGTTATATCCACTATTTTTAGGTGCTGTATTATAAATAGCTTTGCTCTGTGTGTGTGTACGTGTGTGTGTATGTGTGTGTGTGTGTGTGTGGATTGAAAAACACCGCCCAGTACTCAATAGCGATAAGGAATGTTTTTTATTTACTAACCGCGAGACAAAAATACTAAATTCTCAAGTTTCTTATGCCGTAAAAACCAAAAGGTGGGATAGATAAACTTAAAAATCAGGGAATATATATAAAAAAAGGGAAATGAAAAAAGATGTTTATTATCTTCAAAGACCTCACTTATCCTCTCCACGCTCATAACCCCTACCAATGTTACATTCTAACTTTGTAAACGAAATAAGAAAATGTTTTGGTTTGAAATATCAGTTATCGACGATAATTCTTAGCCTGAAGACGTAATCCCACGATGCGGGTGATTACAGAAACATGTATGAAAATATGTAGCCATCAATATTTGTAAAAATAAATTTAATATATATATATACATATATATGTGTGTGATTGTTTATATATATGCATGTTTGTTTGTTTATTTTTTATTGTTTTATTCGTTTATTTTCTGTTGTTTTTGTTAGCTTTGAATTTATTTTGTACCTCTATCCTAGAGTAAATTTTATCGTGTGAACCCCGTTGTTCGGTATTTCTCTCCTACAGTTTAGTAGATGTTGGGGTCTTTTAAAGTATAGGATAGCAAATTTTTCATGAAGGCATAATCTACATGGAGCGTCTAGATCTCTAGATGTGTTAGCTTGTCTTACTATTTACCATTCGACTACCGGCGAACGTTCGCTTTCCTTGAGTTCTCAGCATTAACGGAAATTTTATCATTACGTTCAACGAATTTTATCCCGTTGCACAAGACTAAGAGTTCTGAAAGAAATTTAATAAAAAAATAAAGATACCAATGTAAACTGGTATAAAATTTTATCAAAAAAATAATAGAAAAGGAAAGAATTATAGAAAAGGAAATGTATAGTTCGACTGGGCTGCAAAATCAATCCCTCTGGCGGTTCTTAAGAACTCTTTTAACAATTATACTTATAGAAAAATAAAATCGACGTAGTTGGAACACGGTGACACTTCTTACCCTTTTTGTGTTATTCAATGCATTAGCAGTTTCCGCTAGAAATAAATCGATGGATGATCCGTTTACCAAAATTTATTTCTTTTACTTTGCTTTTTTTCACGGTATCTCAACCGTATCTCGGGTTATTTAACATCGAATTAATATTCATCCGGAAATAAAGTATAGATACTATTTTATTGAATAAAATAGTAATTACAACTGTTGTCATGGGAAATTGAAAACAGACTTTATTTTGCTTGTTTCTCGAATTTATAATTTTATCTGATTCCGTTCAGGATTTGTTTGGTAAGTTTAATAATCTCGATAGTTAATATTACTTTCTTCTTGTATTTCAAACGTCGCAACACCGCTCTGGTGTAATTCAAAGGTCGCAAAACCGCTCTCGTTCTTTCAGTTCGTCGCAACACCGCTCTGGTGTAATTCAGTTCGACGATAATAATAATAATAATGATAATAATAATAATAATAATAATAATAATAATAATGATAATAATAATAATAATAATAATAATAATAATAATAATAATAATAATAATGAACCAAGTCCAGAAAACAGCAACAACAAACATACTAGAAATAAAAATAAAAATACTAATAACAAACAAGATAAATGCAACTGTAGATACCGCACACCTTTTCCCACTTCAAAATAAATGTCTAACCAAAAGCGTAGTTTACCAGGCCACAATATTTGCGAAAGAAACCCCGAATAAAAAGAAATAATACGTAGGTATGACTTCCTTAGATTTTAAAACTCGATGTTATTACCACAAAAGTACATTCAATAATAAAAAAAAACACCGTATGAAAACAACGCTAGCAAACACATTCTGGGAACTCAAGTAGTCGAATGGAAAATAGTAAGACAAGCAAACACATGTAAAGACCAAGAAGATCCATGTAGATTATGCCTTCATGAAAAATTTGCTATCCTATACTTTAAAGAACCAACATCTACTAAACTAAAAGAGAGAAATACCGAACAACTGCGTTCACACGATAAAATTTACTCTAGGATAGACATACACAATAACTTTAAAACTAACAAAAACAATAGAAAATAAACAAATAAAAAATAAGTAAATAAATAAAAAACATGCATATACATAAACTATCACCCTATATATATATATATATATATATATATATATATAATATAATCAATATGCAGTAGTATTTCGCTGTATCACAGCTCATCAGGGCTAGTCTAGCCGCACTGACGTCACAGATTAAACTTACAACCAGTTCTAACCTTCTTCCCATTGAATTCATGCCCGTAAACGACCTAATCAAATGCACATTTACATAACAATTTTACTACTGTTTCTATTTCACTCAACCCGCTTGTTATTAACAAGCAAAAAGATGTGGTACTATGTTTATGATTCAATAGCTTCGTCAGGCCCCGGAGAAGTGGTTGTTAGTTATTGGAAAAAAGGTGTTTTTAAGAAAACAAAAAAGAAAGAAAAGGGGAGAGGCGGGTGTTGACAATATTTCAGTTTTGAAGATTAAAGATACATCTAAGGCCTTACAAAGCTGTTGGATCGTAAACATAGTCCAACATCTGAAACATATGTAGAAAAACAGATAAAACGGTAATAATAAAAATACATATTTGCTCTGCAATAGTATTGAGCACTCTCTTACAGTTTTTACTAATTACCAGTTTTACTATGTATAACTATAAATCTATATATAAATATATATATATATATATATATATATATATATATATATATATATTTAATTTTTTTTTATTACACGGTGGTCACCACTTATCAAGGTCCGGAAGTCACTCAGGGATAAGAGTTATTGCAAGTACGTTAGTGTGGAGGTTGCAGGGTAGAGAAAAGGGCATCCCCCACTAAGCCAGGAAGTCTATTTTGTACTCTGTCAAGGCAGGATAGGTTGGATTATAAGCACCAGCCCAGATATGGCACCAGTATTCCATCCGTGGACGTACTTGGCTTTTATATAGATAGAGAATTGCATCAGTAGTGAGATATCTTCTGGAGCGGTAGAAGGATACCACCATCTTTTCAGCGACCTTGGTAACAGACGATGTACGTGTTCCATTTCAGATCAGGAGTAAAGCTCAAACCCAGAAGCTTGTCAGAACACCCGGGTTCTCCTAGACGAGAGCCATCCATCACAATTGATGCCAGATGGGGATCAGAGCGTTGATGATGTAAGGATAGGAGTTTGGTTTTGGATGCATTAAAGGTAACCAGCCACGTCTTCCTCCACTGAACCACGCGCTCGAGATCAGAGGAGAGAGAATCAGAGAACTTTGTCATTTACAGCCTTTGATGTGTTGCCGTAGATGGTTGTGTCATCAGCATAGATGTCAACGAATGATTTAAGTATGTGTTTAGGGAGGTCATTGATGTAGATCAGGAAGAGAGTTGGACCCAGGATTGACCCTTGAGGGACTCCAGCATTAATACTGCAGGCGTCTGATTTTTGTCCATCGACCACTACTCTTATGAGCCTATCAGAGAGAAATGATTTAATGATTGAGAAAACATTTCCAGTTATACCGTAGCTAGAAATCTTGTGAAGTAGACCCTTATGCTATACCTTGTCGAAGGCCTTTGATATGTCAGGAAAAATTGCCCTAGAAAGGAAGCCTTTGTCAAGAGATTCACTAATCATGTGAGATATAACCATTAGCACATCTGCGGTAGATCTTGCAGAACGGAAACCATATTGTGTGTCACTAAGAAGGTTGTTTCTGCTGAGGTGGTTGACTATTTCTCTATTTAATATGGATTCCAGCAACTTACTCATAACACACAGGAGACTTATTGGTCTGTATTGAGAAGGAGATGACTTATCACCCGAATTCTTAAATACAAGGCAAACTGATGAGGTCTTCCAGGGAGTCGGAAAGCACTTCTCATTAAGGCAACGCTTAAACAGTTTCGTAAGTATGGGGGCAAGTTCTGGTTGAAGCTTTTTTAACACTATGATTGGGATGCCATCAGGACCAGTTGCTTTACTGGAATCAAGGTTCTTAATTAGCTTGGCGACCTCAGTCACGGATATTTGTATGTTACCTAGTGTGTTCTGTGTTATAGGAAGAAATATGGGGAGTTGATGGCCTTTGTCGCATAGGGTAGAATTAGCTGCAAAGTTCTTTGCAAATAGTTTGGCCTTGTTTGACGCTGACGAGATGACCTCTGGTCCATTGATAATGGTTGGGATAGAACTCACACTTCTGTTCAGGATCCTATTTGTTATTTGCAAAAACTGGTGGGATCCAAGCCGTTGATCAGCTACCTTGGATTAAACAGACTGGGCATATAGCTCTCTTGCATTTTTATTACTCTTTTACAGTGGTTGCTGGCAGACCTGAAAGCAGCTTTAGCATCTATTACGTTGGTAGCTATGGAAAAAGTGATTTCTGTGCGCGATAGCAGCAGCACATTCTGAGGAGAACTATTGTTGGCTGTTAGGTTTTTGTTGGAATTTTTTAGATGGTATTAATCGATCTATGCCTACAATAAACCATTCCATCAGATCTGATACTATACATCCTTTTTAAACATGGAATGCAGAGGTAAATCAGATATGAATATATGGAAGCTATCGCAGTCAGCAATAGTGTATCAGTATACAGTACGGTGGACTGGGGACTTATTACATTTCGTTTTTATCCTAACTGATACGACGGAGTGGTCGGAGGATCATAGAGGAGAATGAACGGAACATAAACATAGCTCAGGGTAAGTTGAGAGAAAAAGTCTAGGAGGCTTGCATATTGACCAGTAGTATCGGACGAACAATCTGAGTGAGGTCATAAGCAATGGCAAAATCATGACAAAATCTGCCCTCATCGTCTGTCTTATTTGAATGGGTCAGCCATTCCACGTTATGGACGTTGAAGTCATCACAGATGTGGATGTTAGCCGAGGGATGTGCAGACAGGATGTGGTCTATTTTCTCAGATATGCTCTTAAAGATAGTAACTTCGCTGTTGTGGGCCGATAGAGGGCAAATATAAATGCGGTGGTGTTAGCAAGTGCAAGCCGGAAGCACATACAGGGTAAATTATGATCTTCTCTAGATATATTCATGCCACTCGGGAAGCCATCTTTAATGTAGGCACATATTCCATGCCCATGACGATCTTGGGGGTCAGATTTTGCTGCTAAGTTGAAGTATCCGTTAATTATGAACTCATCTAGGGACGTGGTCGGCCCTATTCCAGTTTCGCTTAGAAATAATATGTCTGGTTTCGTCTCCTGTAATTGGGTTTCAACCTCTGGAAGGTTGGAACGTAGACCCCTGATGTTGGAGAAGGAGACCTGGTAGTAGGGGTCTACGTTGGAAGATGGGGTTCTAGATGTATTCGAGTTTTTCTCTAGAGATATTTCATGTTGAGGTTTTGGGATTTGTAGAACAGGTCAGCATACTTGGTTAGAGCAGTACAGAGAGGGAAAGTAAGAGAGAAAAAGACAGGAATTTTTATTTGTAACACATGAAAAGGTAAACCCGTAAGAATTACACACTAGTATAGCATCGAGAGGCCCCACCAGAAACTACTGAATGGTCCAGAATCCATTCATAAATGGCAATACAGCAGTCCCAGTACTTTGCGCCTGCTGATAGGAGATCCTCCTTAGTGGTTAATCCAAGGTTCGGGTCCCTGACTATCAGGCGGATAACGTCAGCCCAGTCAAAACATTTACCTCCAGCACCCTTACTAGTGACATGGCCACAAGGATAGACATAGAGACAGAAAAATTTCCGACATCTCAGACTACTGTTCACCAATACTACCGACCTTTAAGCAGCTGTTTCATCACCCTTTGTTCAGAAAAATCACTCATTTGAATAATGACTGAGGGACACAAAAGGAGAAGCGAGAATCACTGAAGCTGTCGATAACACATACACTGTATTATCTACTCTTCATTAAAAAAGGGGGAGGAGGGGAATGGGTACAAGTGACTTATTAATATCTAAGTAGTAAGTCCGGTGCTCAATTATCAATTCAGGACACTTTTGATGATAATCTCCCCTCCCATATAAATGGGTAGAAGTTTTAGTCGTTATCTATCTCGAGGTTGAATCATTGGAGCTTATAATTAAAATCCAATAATTAACTTTTATCAATTTGTAAAGTCGGCTTAATATTAATTTATATTTGAGTTTAGATAATTATTCATGGTTTTGATTTAGGAGGTTTGTTTTCATAGGTGACTTTTTCTTTGCTAATGTCACTGTATTATATTTCGAATATAATTGAAAATAAGACTAACTATATTAGATGGTTTGATTGGCTAGCCAGGAAGCAAACATATATATATATATATATATATATATATATATATATATATATATATATATATATATATATATATATAGTTATTTAGCGTAGTGCTGTGCGAGTGCTACTCTTTTATCTATAACCGGTTATGGTCCCAAATAGTTTTCCAGTTTTGCCAACTAATTAAACCTTATTTTTACTTCATACCAGCTCACATTGAATTCAAGACCACGTATACAGAAAACTCCTAAGTAAGAATGTGTGTAGGCCGATACGTGTTTACGGTACAATTAATATCTACATATTCTTATATTAGGTTGGTGCAAAATAATGTCATTTTTATATATATAGTTGATCGTCAAAATCCGACAATATATTTAAATTAATCTTATAATAACAAAAGAACAAATAAGACAAAAACAGATAAGAGTTTACGAATTCCAACTCCACCCGAACTTAGGTACTTTCATGTAAGTACATCCAGTGGAGTAGGGAACCGAGAGAGGATTCCAATGTCAAGCAGTATAGACAAAATACTATTAAATAAGAAATCTGGCACACATGGAATTCAGCAGTAAAATATTATTGGATTATGTACGTTGTGGAGGCACAACACTTCTGAGTTCATCAGAGCACATTCTATTAAGTACTGTTAAAATATGCACGGGCTTTCAACATTGCGGCAATGCTGCAAGGTTTCAAATTTCTTCAATTGGACGGGAGATATAAGATTCAAGACTCTTTTAAAACCGTTACTAAAAGTGGGTAACAAGTGGTAGATGCTTGAGCCCAGATGTAGCAATGATACTTCCTAAATGAGCAAATTATGGACGAAATTGTCCATTATCATTTCATGCAATTAATATGACCAATCTTTGACTGCAGTCTGATCAACACATGTCCATAATTCGTTGATATGATTTCTTTTTCCTTAATGTTTTTGAATATTACACATTCCTCGCCCTTTATGAATTTGCACTTTTTACTGTCTAAGGTCAGTCGATAGCGACTGACAATTGTAAGTAGGAATAAAAAAAGTATAGAAACGACATGAAACTACGTAAAATCTTTTTGGTTATATGAGAATTTTGTCATGAATCTGAAGAAGATGGCCAGCTTTTTTCTTATAGACTTTGACACAAAATAAAACTTGAATCATCATTTTCATTTTATATTTGGTATTGTTTTCTAAAGTATCGATTTTAATAATCCTAATTACGCGTATTATTGAATTAGACCAGAGAAAACTAAGGATAATTTTCGTCTGCTTGTAACAAAGAAAATCAATACCTGAGTTGATTACTATTAACATTTTGTTAATATTTCATAAATATTTGTAGGTAATTATTACCCCAAAATAAAGGAGTTATTTATAATTATATAAACATTTTCTATTAAGAACTTTTAACTAGAATTTGAATGCCCCTTGCCGCTACATGTCATTGGTTGAGAATAACATTCGATTATTAATAATACTTTGAACATGAGAATTAAACCGTTATTATCAAACATTAATCGTGAAGAGAAACTTCTATTCTTTTTTAATAAAATTATTTTTTTTTCAGAATTGTGTATCAGAAAAGAAATAGCATACAGTTGTTTTTTTCATCTGAAATAAAAAACAGATAAAATAACTGTGAATTTTACCAAAAACAGATTTCTTCATTTTCGTTTAATGCTTTTCATGTTGTGCTGCAAAGCATTTTTTAATAGTAATGAAACAAATATAAATAATTTGATTTTTTGTTTAATAAAATTTATTTATTTTACTTGCAAATAATAAACAAAAATACATTGGTTTGTAGACTGTATTATTACTTATTGAAAGATGTTTTTTTCTGGATTAAAATGCCACAATGGATTTTTAAGTAAGAAATAATATTTTGAAAATAACATACATACAATACTAAACTTGATATATTTGCTTTGTGAAATAATCCCTTCCTTATCATACGTAAATATAGATTTTTTAACAGATTTCATTCAGAATTTTTCCCCTGATTCATAATGTTTGAAACGATATAAACAAACAGGGAAATTTATCGCATTTCAAAATATCAGGGATATTTACTTATTCTGAATGGAAAAATATTTAAAAATTAAAACAAGAATTCGGATCTTAAGACTTAAGTTATTCGAACTTATCTATAGTAACTCTGTTACAACTAATGTTTAAATCATGACCAAAATACTTAAGGCTCTAGCGTGACCCCATAGAAAATTGAGTTACTCTATGTTTCAAAAAAGTAATGTAAACACAACCGACTCTACAAAATAATTTTAAATATGTAAACATTATTAATGTCATTCAAAATTATTTTAATAATCCATAACAAATTATTTTTCTTTAACTCAAACCCAGTGTAAAAAGAGATTAATATTAAATATCTGGTAGATAAAAGATAAACCGTAGCGCCTATAGTTCTTTTCTTTAAAATATATATATATATCTAACGGAGTTAAGCAGATAAGCGAAAAGCATATACAACATCTGTTATTCTAAAACGATAATTCATTTTCGCACTGGCCTGCCTCAACGATGCTTAACTAAGGGGAATCGGTGTGTCGCCGTGGTTATGCTGTAATATCTCTGCTTATCTCAGCATTGCTATCAGCCTTCCGGAAGTTTCTTCTTGCCATTGGAATCAAGTAGTGCCGACTCATGAGTAGAGTGGGTCTGTATTGCGTAACACTTGCGTCACAATTTAATGCATTCAATCCAGTATCCCTTCAAAATGATCATATTACTCGTTCCGACAGATGAACATCCATGATTAGATTGCGTTAATATGTCAGGTTAAGTTGTTATTAGGTTGGTGCAAAAATAATGTCGTTTTTGAACGTTAAAATATATATAAAAACGACATTATTTTTGCACCAACATAATAATTACATTTTCCTAGCTTTGTCACACCTAAGTGAGGAATAGCATTTTCATTGTAAGAAGCCAAGATTGAAGAAATTCATCATAGAAACATTCGGCTCATGTGTGGTTAAATATTGCGTTGTTTCTAATGGCGTACAATGTCAACCTGCTTTTTCTACTCGACGTCCACATCTCTAGTCGCGTCCTCCTCATCAAGAGTAATTAGTACTATCTGATTAAGAGAAGGTTGTTAATATAATTGCCAAGCTAACGATGCCAGCCAGCCACTATACACGCAATAAACCTCTAATTGCATGAGGTTGCAAACGATACTTCATTATCTTTTGTTAATTGTTCTATAACGATGGGAATATACCAGCAGAAGAGTTACAGCCTGTTACATCGAAAAGCTGAGTCCACTATTTTGTTAAATCACGTTTCCCACTAGTGTCTTATATCTCAATCCATCTTTATATCTCTTTACATTTGAATTTTAAGAATTATTAAATCCTGTAATGATTTTTGTATGTTAGTATTCGATCAATGCTTATCAAGGCTAAGAGCTAATCGAGAATCAGAATGATTAGTACGGTACGATTATCTGATGAAACATGGGGAGTATCATGAAAATGTTATAATTGGTAAAATGTATGCATGAGATTTATTATTTCAGACGCCGTGTCAATACTTTCTCAAGGCAGGAGAAATTGCTCTGAATGGCAGACCATCAAGTGTGTCAATAGTACTTTTTGTTAGAATGTATTTTACCCTCTTATACAGTATTAGTAAAATATTTCCACCATGTCCCCATTGATATTGTCATTGATCGAACGTTACAGAGCTGTAAAATGATATTCTGTTTCTTCAAGATTGCATATACAAAAGGCGTTTGTATAAATTTGCTCTGGCAGACATTTTTTGTTTATATAAGTTTTCCTTTTTAATTTAAGAAAAATATATGCTGAAGTAATAAGGTTTCGGATATTTTAAAATACGTTTTACCCATGATAATATTAGTTACTGGATATTCACAGCCGTTAATATATGTCTATGTGGCAGCTTCAAATTCTCATATTATTGAACACATATTCAATCACAATTAATTTAAGCCCGATCTGAGGACGAACTAAATTCCCCACATCTAAAGATATTCTGCAACATATTCAGCTGTCTAAATTATCGGCTTATTTCCAGTGCGTTTTCTGTTTTCCTGTTTTTTTTTTTGTCTAGTTCATCATATTTTTCTTTTTATTCAAATTTCGCTAAATTTACCTAAAGTTTTTACTTTTCTTTTTTATCTGCTTCCCAGACCTGCATCCCATTTTTACTAACGATCAATTCATGTTTTAGACGAAGGTTTGCAGTTGCATAATACGGTATCTTTTTTATGATTATTCTTTCTACTCTCTTTCACTCTTTCCGTCAATAATATTTTAAAATTTATCTTTTTAGCATTTTAGGCTGTGGTAGCATATCTCGCGGCAAGTAAACGTAATAATGTTGTCCCTTAATAAAAAATATTTTCAAATGCAGCAAATGCCCTGAAGCATTACGTTTTACATACTTAATCATTTTAATCAATTCATTTTATTATCAAAATTATACACTTTTTTTCTCAGAGATTTAATCCATAATGTAATCTAATTTCACATATTTCGACGAAGTTTATGCCATCGTTATTCTTTTATTGAATATCATTTGGCGGTTACAAGGCTAAGGTGAATAATGCTTGGCATTGGGTATAGATGGACACGAAAAATTAAACCGATTAGTAAAACCGGTAGCAAATGACGAATATAACTGAAGTTTCGGAACTTTTACATGAGCTTCTATCAGTTATATTATCTAGATTATTCTAACTACCATTCTCACTTTAGATGTTTTTACATACGTGTATTGTAAGCAGGATTTGATTATATAATACCTATATATAACTCTCACTATAATGTAAGGAAAAGATATTATGCGTTGCATAAAGCATGTAACAAAAGCTATGTGTAATCATAGCAGTGCATATAAACAAGAAGTATAGAGCTTGAATAGAACCCTAAAATGATCTAGTGACTATGGTACCATCACAAATAAATCGAAATGAAACATGAAGTGACATTAACCGAAAACCTAGCACAACTTTCCTTCCACATACGAAGGACTTGTCAGAAAAATCAAAAGACTATATAATCCGTATGACATCAAGATTGGATTCAGGAATGACTCAAATCTCCGAAATTAAGAATTCAGGTGATAAGTCATCTCCATCTCGGTACAGACCAATAAGTCTCCTGTGTGTTATGAGTAAGTTGCTGGAATCCATATTAAATAGAAAAATAGTCAACCACCTCAGCAGGAATAACCTTCTTAGTGACACACAATATGGTTTCCATTCTGCAAGATCTACCGCAGATGTGCTGACGGTTATATCCCACAGGATTAGTGAATCTCTTGACAAAAGCTTCCTTTCTAGGGCAATTGCTCTTGACATATCAAAGGCCTTCGACAAGGTATGACATAGGGGTCTACTTCACAAGATTTCTAGCTACGGTATAACTGGAAATGTTTTCTCAATAAGTAAATCATTTCTCTCCGATAGGCTCATAAGAGTAGTGGTAGATGGACAAAAATCGGAGGCCTGCAATATAAATGCTGGAGTCCCTCAGGGGCCAATCCTGGGCCCAACTCTCTTCCTGATCTACGTCAATGACCTCCCTAAACACATACTTAAATCATTCGTTGACATCTATGCTGATGACACGACCATCTACGTCAACACATCAAAGGCTGTAAATGACAAAGTTCGCTCTGATTATCTCTTCTCTTATCTCGAGCGCGTGGTTCAGTGGAGGAAGACGTGGCTGGTTACCTTTAATGCATCCAAAACCAAACTCCTATCCTTACATCATCAACGCTCTGGTCCCCATCTGTCATCAATTGGGATGGATGTCTCTCGTCTGGGAAAGGCCCCGTGTTTTGACATGCTTCTGGGTTTGACCTTTACTCCCGATCTGAAATGGAACACGCACATCGTCTGTTGCCAAGGTCGCTGGAAAGATGGTGGGATCCTTTTACCGCTCCAGAAGATATCTCACTACTGATGCAATTCTGTACTTATATAAAAGCCATGTATGCCCAAGGATGGAATACTGTTGCCATATCTGGGCAGGAGCTGCTAAAAAAGCCTATCCTGCCTTGACAGAGTACAAAATAGACTTCCTGGCTTAGTGGGGGATGCCCTTTTCTCAACCCTGCAACCTCTCTCCCACAGAAGAGACGTTGCGAGCCTATCCTTGTTTTATCGTTATTTCCATGGCAAGTGCTCGTCTGAACTCCAATCTCTGATCCCCCCTCGCTAATCTTTCACGAAAACACCCGTCTAGCTGAATCCACTGTGGAAACTTTCCCCCACTCTTTATCTGTGCCTAAATCAAAACGTGGATTCCATGAACAAAGCTTCTTTCTTAGAACTGCACACGTGTGGAATTCTGTTCCGTCTTCCTGCTTCCCATCGGACTACAACTTAGATGTCTTCAAGTCCAACGTTAAAACATTCCTAATGAATCGCCCCCTTAAGTAAACACTTCATCAAATCTCCACACTAACGTAATGTACTTGCAATAACCCTTATCCCTGAGTGGTTTCCGGGCCTTTATAAGTGGTGATCACTGTGTAAAAAAAAAATCATCACGTGTGGCTCAAGCTTTTACAAAACTGTAATTTCCTCCAAATTATGTATATGCAATTCTATGTGAGTGTTGGAAAATATATACCTATATAAGACGTGTATATACAAAAGATTGCCGAATTCGATAATATACACCTGGTAAAGCTTCATAGGTTACATCGGCCGAAACACTGTGGCAGTAACCTCCACCATACGAACTGTAGTTCGAATAATCAATATAATGCAAACTGGTGAGACTTGTAAAAATTCCACAGGGGACTCATTCATATGTAATATATTGATGTGGCATTCTTTAGATGTTCAACGCAAATGGAGACGTTCTGATATTATTGTAGCTCTTTTGTTAAAACTTCAAAGTATTTATCTAAGCAAGCAGGGACTCCCAGCGTAGCCCGATCATAAAGTACGCTTTGACATGATACTTGAATTCTTGAACAGTTCGTATATATTATTATGGAGTTTATGTTTCATCGATTTTTATATATTACAAAGATGCGACTTCAAAACACACACACATATATATGGTGTAGGGGGCTACTATCAGGGGCAACAACTACTGGGTATTATGTTGGGATTTAGGCAGCAAGATATCGGTTCCCGTTACACTTGAACTTCTGCATGGCAGTAGAGTTGGGGAAGCAGTTGCCTGGAATGGAATTCCAAAGTTTCGTGGTTCTGGGGAAGAAACTACTGGAGTAGAAAGATCTTTTACATCTAGGGATCTCTACTGAGTGGGGGTGGGATTTAGCGTCCTGTCGGGTTTGTCGAGGGTGTCTACGTCGTGGGGGTCTGCAGTTCGTCAGAGTATTCACAATTAAGATACTTTGTAGAACATGCAGGGGAGGCAACATCACGTCGATGGGACAGAGACTGAAGCGTAGATGCCAGTTCAGGGCCTATCAGATTTGCGACTCCCTTTTGAACCTTTTCTAGGAGCGAGAGACTAGTAGCCAATGCACCAGCCCAAATGTGACAGCAATACTCCATACATGTGCGAATGGTGGCCTTATAGAGGTACAGGATACTTTCGGGTGTTAGTAGTTTTCTAGCACGGTAGAGAGAGCCCACCTTCCTTGCGGCGGCCCTGGCAACGCTTTCAATGTAATTGTTCCAAATCATGTTTCCTGTGAACGTTAGGCCAAGCAGTTTGAAATATATACTCTCAGATAAAGAGGCACTGGCCATTGCTATTGGTGGCAGAGAAGGTTTCTTGTAATTATTGAGGCAAACCAGTTTAGTCTTGGCAGCATTGAATGTGACCATCCATTTTTGTCCCTATTCCATTACAGATTAGAGATCATCCTCTAGTGGTTGTGTCATTTCTTTAGATATATGTTCATTTGTTTTCCTGTCATGCCTGTTATAGAGTGTGGTGTCATCAGCATATATACCCATCTCAGAGGCAATTTTGTCGGGGAGGTCATTAATGAATATTCGGAACAATAGAGGTCCAAGGATAGACCCCTGAGGCACCCCCGCATTTATATCATATTGTTTAGATGTACGACCGTCGAGGACAACCTGGATTTTTCTCTTACCTAAGAAGGATGTAATTATGTTAAGTATTCTACCAGTGATACCGTATGATGTAATTTTCCTGAGGAGACCCTCATGCCATACCCTGTCAAAAGCCTTAGATATATCTAGAGCTACCGCTCTGCCCTCCCCCGCTTTGTCCAGTAAAAGGTATATACGTTCACAGATTACAGTGAGGATGTCTGCTGTGGAACGGGCTTGTCTAAATCCATATTGTTTGTCAGTCAGAAGTTTAGCATCTGTAAGGTGATGGACTAGAGCATGGTTAATTATGGTCTCAAATATTTTGTCGAAAAGTGAGAGGAGGCTAATGGGGCGATAATTAGATGGGTCAGTTCTTTCACCAGAATGCTTAAATACTGGTACCACAGAAGCAGTTTTCCAACAGTCCGGATAGCATGAGGCATTAAGGCATTTGTTGTTAGAGTTTGGAGAGAACTGGAGTTACTTTGGCTTAAATCTGTTGTATGCATGCTGCCTTTGAGCAATGGCAGTTGCGAAAGTAGAAGTCATTGGGGAGAGTGGGGCTTGCTATAAAATTTCCGCATGGGAAGATCTGCTTGAATTGCCATTTCGAACCATTCAGTGGTCTTATTTGCGCACTGATCAGCAGGAAGAGAAAAATATTTCCCCATTCCCAAATCCGATACAATTACCGAGTCTGATTTTGTTTTATACATCTATAAATATTTTTCTCTAGAAGTTTCATTTTCCCGATTACTGTAAAAACGCATCTTAAAATGCGTGTATTTTATCAAACGTAAAAACACACTCCTGACGAAGTGATCTAGAGATTTAATCTTACTGGAAGTTTAAATCAATTTATATTTATTATTTGACTATTGCCACAAGCAGTGGAAAATGTTTTATAAAAACAAAATTAAAACAAATAGATACTCAGAGGAATCGGTTTTGGCATCGGAAATGAGGCTCAAATTTTCCCGATTCCGATACCCCAAAAA
Source organism: Euprymna scolopes (assembly GCF_053919585.1). Taxonomy (NCBI): domain Eukaryota; kingdom Metazoa; phylum Mollusca; class Cephalopoda; order Sepiida; family Sepiolidae; genus Euprymna; species Euprymna scolopes. Next base: position 2,378,254 of record NC_136487.1, on the reverse strand, counting down.
GCTCCGATTTTTCCGATAACGATTCCGATTAATTGTGTCAACGCTAATATATATATATATATATATATATATATATATATATATATATATATATATATATATATATATAACTTTAGTTTCTTCATCTATAATCGAAACCGAAAGCAAACATTATAAAGAATTCTTGGTAAAATTCTTTATAAAAAATAGATTACTAGAGCGCCATCAGCTATAATCAACACTGAAACCAACATTTCTGAAGAATTCTTGATAAAATTATTTATAAAAAAATAGAGGACTTAACTGCCATTAGCTATAATGGAAACCAAAAGCTAAACTCATAAAGAATTCTTGGTAAAATTATTTATTACAAGAAATGGAAGTCCATAACAATTACACGACAGTCGCTCCGATGTAAACGTGGCAAACAATATAAATAACACACGCGCTATCCTATTAATATATAAGTATTTATATATGTATAAAAAAAGAAGGGCGTGGGTGGTCCATCTTTTTCTAGCATTTGCTGCCGGTAATATCTTTCAAGATCGGGAATATCGATTTGACAGCGATGTGTCTTGAAATGGACAAGGTAGATATTAATTAAAATACTTGCTAAATATGGCGTCTCTGCTTGATATGATATCAATAGAAGAATGTCACCTGTCTGTTTACTCTTGAATTGGCAAATCTGCACCCTGTCAATTTGCTATAGATATCATTCTGCCCATTTGCTATAAATATGACTGATAAAACCCTCTTTATTTTGATACTTATGTTATGTGGCCGTTACGTTCGAACCGTGTTCGTTAGTTCAAACGTCTATCAAACCAACACGCCATCCGGTACCGTCGAAGAGGAATAAACAAAACATAAGCAAAAGTAAATACATCCGAATCCTGCTGATATTTTCCACGCGCTCATTTGCTCTCTATTACGTTACAGCGAATGAACAAATATATTTTTTATAAATCTTTGTGACATAAATATGTTTTGCAAATAACATTTCTATGTGACACATTCTAAACTTGGAGTATATGAGCACATCAACCTACAATATTTGTCCTGTTCCGTTTGGGACCATGCTACAAGATTAATGAAATACATAAAAAAAAACAAATACATCACGATATTGTATAAAAGTACTTTATATACGAATTCATTTAAAAATTATGAATATACTTGATAAATTCCAGAATTTCTATTTTGATATCATACAGCACTGACCGTAATAATTAAGAAAAAAAAAAACCTTAAATAATATATGAAAATATTTCACTTACAAATTTCTAGTATTTGTTACTTTCAGAAAACTATGAAGAGTACATAATAAATACGAGAAGTCTTAACAATGAATCCATGGTTAAAATATAATTCGTGTTTCTTTTAATTTTCATACGAGTTTTGATTAGGAAATTCATAATAAATACATAAGAATAATTAGAGTATTATGTGACATAAATAGTTGTTGAAACCTCAACTTAATATTTGCATGCAATATTTTGAATTATTTACAGATATGGCGAACTTTTCATTTCCAGGCAAAAATAAATTCATCTGATTTATCACCCATCGTGCTAAATTGCATTGCGCATGCATATCAATCATTATAATATTTTATGTTATTCGATTCTTTAAATAAATCGTTTATTTTTAAGAAATCTATTTCAAACAAAATCAATAGAAAAAATTAAACTAGTAAACCTGCATGAAAATGTTCAAATAATATAGAAGGATTGTGTGCATTTCTAAATCGATTGTGTTTGAAGGTTATATCAATACGGTTCCTCATTCATTTCTCGCTGGCAATAACTATTAGTCCCCACTGGAATTTGAGTGGCAATACGCCTTTCAAAATCCTAGTCCTCATTGACGTCTCTAGTGGAGGTCTGGTCCAGTGATTTATCTCATTGGTCATTCTATCCGCCTTGATTTGTTTTTCTATTTTGTGTGGTGCAAGTTTGTTAGGACACTACACTTTTAACCGGGATGTGTGTAACTTAACAGTTTGCTTTTTTATTTTAGTTTTCCTGGTTTAACGAAGAAGTGTTCTATATTCGTTGTAGTTTTATTCAACTTACTGTGTTCGTAGTTCATGTAGTTTGTTTCTACATTCTGATATTTCCTCACGATTTCAGCCGTTTTTATTATTGTTATAAGTTGTATCTTTTACATCTCTCCTAATTATAATAACTTTTATAAGTTTTTAATAAGTATTTGAGGATTGTTTACAGTGCTCTAATAACCATCGGTGGTGGCTTGACATATCTCCTTCAACTATCTTTTTCCGTGACATGTGGGTATGTATGGTTATGAAAAAAACCCTGGTGATTTCGGGTTTCGTGCTAGGACACAATTTAAAGAAGTTAAATGATTTTACTACTGTCGGATTACGTATTTTCGAGAGTGTAGTCGGGTAAAATTTAATAATTATAAAATGGTAAAGAAACGGACAAACTATTGCACAAAAACACTGCAGTACTTGCTGGAAATACTTAGGGATAGATTTGCATGAGAATGCCCTCGTTGTTATTATTATTGTCGATAGTATGCGGTGAGAATATGGTTGAGATTTTATTTATATGTATATATATATATATATATATATATATATATGTGTGTGTGTGTGTATATGTGGTTGTATGTGTATGTACATATTGTATATATATATATATATATATTTATATGTATATATTTCTGCATATATATATGTGCATATATGTGTCTTTTGATAAAACATTATATTTCAGTCTTTGTGTATAAGCGCTCCTTTTTTAGAAGCCCAATGTATGTTAATATAACAACAGAGCACAGATCAAAGCATAGCATTATAGTTACGTTCCAAGATCTAAATATTTAGTTTTCATGCACAATACTTCCTCCAGCATGTTGAAATTTCATTACATATTTTACAGAACCGTTTTGTTGTGCATAAACTAACGGTTATTTTTATGTAATACCGTCTGTTTTCTAGTTCATATCCTTCTCAGAAAGATCATAATTTCTTTGGTTAGAGAGAAAAATTCATATTATTGTGCTGCAACAATATATATATATATATATATATATATATATATATATATATATATATATATATATATATATATATAATAAAAGTTACAATAGGTTTACCAAGGTAATCAAAATGGTAAACTTAAAATATATTATAAATATTAAAGAGTTAATATTTACAAGTAAAATAAACTCAGCCAGATGTAAAAGCTCAATAAAACCGAAAAGGAAATAGAGCTTATAATATGAACAAATGATTAATAAAACATGTTAAAAGACATCTTGAAAAAGAGTTAAAAACATATTTAATTTTAAAAAAGGAAGCAGCACAAGATAAGTGGATAGTCCTTAATCCGCGGAGTTTCGAAGAAATACTCTCCTTCTTTTTTTCCAAGGAACTCTGCCTTTTGGATTATTTTGGACCATTTGGAATTTACCCATTGGATTGAAAGTTTAAATTCGACCGTTTTGGATTTTACCATTTTTTGATTTTTACTCTTCACCGGACTATCCATTCATGTGAAATATTTTTATCATTTTTCTTTTGCCTCCTGTTCCCCTTACCTTACCCTTTTTTAACCAAGTAAGATCTGTGACTTAATTGTAGTTTCATCAAATACTTTTATATGCAAAATCCGATCCTGCATTTTGCTATTTCCTGCCCTCTGATGAGAAGGAGAGTATTTCCTTGAAACTCCGCGGATTAAGGACTATCCACTTATCTTGTGCTTCCTTTTTAAAAATTAAATATGTTTTTAACTCTTTTTCAAAATGTCTTTTAACATGTTTTATTAATCATTTGTTCATCTATATATATAAGCAAGATATTACTTGAAGTAATACTTTCAAAGAGATCCTAGCCAAAAAGGAAAAGCTCAAAATTTAAGAATAGAGCAATATATAAGCTTCGTGGTTAAATTATAAATTCTGAAAAAACAACATATAGAGACATATATTCGATTTAAGAATGTATTGCTTGGCAAAGGAATATATAGTAGAGGTTATTTGAATTTCCTTAATCCATGGATTTACAAAAATGGCTCATATCATCAGTTTAAATGAAGTTAGCAAAATATTCAGTTGCGAATGGACGCTATTTTGCTTTTCACCACAATTATTGAAAATAGTTTTTTGAGTGGTTATGGATAATTATATGGAGAAAAGTATACGGAAAGAGAAGTTGATACAAATCCATGGATTAAGGAAATTAAAATAACCCCTTCTATATATATATATATATATATATTATTACATTTTCACCCCAAACAAGGCAAATTGCCACTTTGGTGTAGGGGGCTACTATCAGGGGCAACAACTACTGGGGTACTATGTAGGGATTTGGGCAGCAAGATGTCGGTTCACGTTACACTTGAACTTCTGCACGTCAGTACTGTTGGGGAAGCAGGGACCTAGAATGGAATCCCAGAGTCTAGCGGTTCTGGGGAAGAAACTATTGGAGTAAAAAGATCTTTTACATCTAGGGATCTCTACAGTGTGGGGGTGGGATTTAGCAGCCTGTCGGGTTTGTCGGGGGTGCTCACGTCGTGGGGGCACAAGTGATTGCAGTTCGTCAGAGCATTCACCACTAAAATACTTGTAGAAAAGGCAGAGGGATGCAGCATTTCGTCGATGGGACAGAGGTTGAAGCTTAGATTCCAGTTCAGGACCTATCAGGTTTGCGACTCTCTTTTGAACCTTGTCAAGGAGCGAGAGACTAGTAGCAGATGCACCAGCCCAGATGTGGCAGCAATACTCCATACATGGGCGAATGGTGGCCTTATAGAGGTACAGGATACTTTCGGGTGTTAGTAGTTTTCTAGCACGGTAGAGAGAGCCCACCTTTCTTGCAGCGGCCCTGGCAATGCCTTCAATGTAATTGTTCCAACTCATGTTTCCTGTGAACGTTAGGCCAAGGAGTTTGAAAGATGGACTCTTAGATAAAGAGTCGTTGGCCATTGCTATGGGTGGTAGAGAGAGCTTCTTGTAATTATTGAATGAAACTAGTTCAGTCTTGGCAGCATTGAACGCGACCAACCACTTTTGTCCCCATTCCACTACAGATTGGAGGTCTTCCTCTAGTGTTTCTGCCATTACTTTAGAAATGTGTTCATTCGTCTTCCTGTCGTGCCTGCCATAGAGTGTAGTGTCATCAGCATATATACCCATCTCAGAGGCAATTTTGTCGGGGAGGTCATTTATGAATATCAGGAACAATAGAGGTCCAAGGATAGACCCCTGAGGCACTCCCGCATTTATATCATATTGTTTAGATGTACGACCGTCGAGGACAACCTGGATTTTTCTCTTATCTAAGAAGGATTTAATTATGTTAAGTATTCTACCAGTGATACCGTATGATCTAATTTTCCTGAGTTGACCCTTATGCCATACCCTGTCAAGAGCCTTAGATATATCTAGAGCTACCGCTCTGCCCTCCCCCGCTTTGTCCAGTGAATAGTATATACGTTCAGAGATCACAGTTAGGATGTCTGCTGTGGAACGGGCTTGTCTAAATCAATATTTTTTCTGAGTCAGTAGTTTAGCATCTGTAAGATGATGGACTAGAGCATGGTTAATTATGGTCTCAAATATTTTGGCAAAAAGTGGGGGGAGGCTAATGGGGCGATAATTAGATGGGTCTGTCCTTTCGCCAGAATTCTTGAATACTGGTACAACAGAAGCAGTTTTCCAACAGCCCGGAAAGCAAGCTTCATTAAGGCATGTGTTGTAGAGTTTGCAGAGAACTGGAGCTACTTCTGCGGATGTTTATTTTAACATGTGCTCAGAGACAAATAAGATAGACATGGCCACGCAATAGAACGCTTTATATAGAAAAGGAATTGAGCTGATTATATTTTTTTCGAACGTAAAGAGGGTGTTTAAAATTCCAGAGAAAAGCAAGATAAATATAATAGATGGGGTATATCATAGATACAGGGTAAAGAAGTATTAGTATGTTTTAAGAGGAATGGAATAGAAGTCTATACGTTTTTAATCGTAAGCATATTATTAAATAAATGCTATTTGGTATAACACTAATGCCCTTAAATAATGGATATTGAAAGCACACCGGAAATATGTATGAACTGACTTATCTAATCATTGTTTGAGAAACATAAATTGCTTACGTAAAACAGTACTTTCTTCTTTGGGAACGCATGTAATAAAACATGGTGTTAGTCGAATTGTCTACACTTTCTAAACATAATAACATTTTAACGTTTTTATTAAAATGGAGTAATATCTATTATAACTGCTTCAGCATGATCAAATTGTTTTAATTATATCACCGTATGTTATCTATACATGATACAGTTTAGAACAACTGTCAGACACTGCCCCTCTATTATACGAAGATTTCTGTAATTTGTTTAAATAAAACTTGTAAATGTCTGATTAACAAACTCATGTAAATTCTCTTCATTTCGTTGAAAATTAATCAAATGAAAATTCTTCTGTGGTTTTGCTTTCCTCATATAAAAGGTTAATCAGTTCTAATTTAATTACGTTTTCTGATTCTACACAAATCTAATTTGCGTTTTTTTTTATTTGTCTTTCTGATTAACGAACAGAATACATTGATTTTAAAAGCCAGAAAAATAACGCCAAGTATCAAAGTGTAAAAAAACAAAAACATGTTGTTAGCATAATATTATATATATATATATATATATATATATATATATATATATATATATATATATATGCATATACTCTTCAGAATAGTTTTTATTTAACAATCAGTTAATATGGAAACGTGAAAATTTATACAAGCACTTGCCCGATTCGGATATCTACACACCTATGCGAATTACCCAATATATAACTTGGACCTTATTACCAAATGGATGTAAAGAACGCATAACATGGATTTTACCAAGCAAGCTGGATCTAAAAAAAACTTTCATATTTTTTTTCTGCAAATCCTCCTGCTACAGGACTTTTGATAAATTTGTTATTTTGACTTTGACTTTCCATGTCTCACTGACTTTAGCAAATAGGGTGCATACCTTTAAAAGTATTTGCTAATATTTTCTCTCCTCTGATGAGATGATAGACATCGAAACCCTATAGGTTAAGGAGATTAATTTTCTAAAGGATTCTTTGTCTTGCTAAGAATAATAAAAATTCTTTGATATGAAACTCAACCACTTCATTTCATTTCAATGAGAGTTTTTTGAAATTCATTGAATTACAATTTGATATATATATATATATATATATATATATATATATATATATATATATATATATATATATACTAGCAAAAGTACCCGTCGTTGCCTGGGTTCAAAAACAGCCTACAGAAAATGGACTCTGATTTATGAAAGTATCATTGATTACTGTACACGCAATAACCCTTATCCCTGAGTGGCCTTCGGGCCTTTATAAGTGGTGACCCCCATGTAAAAAAAATGATAAGTTATGAAAAGGAAGGGTTGTAAAGAGATAACTTCGAATTTGGGGCTATCAAAACCAAAGCAAAATATGATGAAAGTAAAAATAAAATAGATACACCCCATACTTTATTATACCATACCTGTTCACACTGAAACACTTATCACAATATTCTGTGGATCTATATTAAAAAATCATGTTAAACTTTGTGACATATTTCCATTCTATGGAGGTCAGGCGCGAACGAACACCCCATAATTTTATTATACCATATTTCTTCAAACTGAAACATAATTATCAAAGTATACTTACGCAGATAGATATGAAAAGTCTTTATGAAAGTTGGTGCCTATTTCCATTCTATGGAGGCCAGGCACGAACGCAGACCCCACAATTTTATTATACCATCCCTATTTAAGTTAAAGCCTACTTATCAAAGTATAATTATGTACATCTATATCAAAAACACTTATAAATATTTTTTTTTGATTTTTAAATTTCTTATTTCCATACTTTGTGGACCAGGCGGGAACGCAGACCCCACAATTTTAATTAGCCACTGTTCTGCCAGATCAAACATATCCATTCCTGTGTCTCGATACATCTTCTATCATTATATGGGATCAGTTTTTTTAAAATACCTTCTGGGTTTGACCTTTACTCCTGATCTGAAATGGAACACGTATATCAAGTCTGTTGCCAAGGTCGCTGGAAAGATGGTGGGATCCTTCTACCGCTCCAGAAGATATCTCACTACTGATGCAATTCTCTATCTATATAAAAGCCAAGTACGTCCAAGGATGGAATACTGTTGCCATATCTGGGCAGGAGCTGCCAAAAACAGCATATCATGCCTTGACAGAGTACAAAATATACTTCGTGGTTTAGTGGGGGATGCACTTTTCTCTACCCTGCAACCTCTCTCCCACAGAAGAGACGTTGCGAGCTAACCTTGTTTTATCGTTATTTTCATGGCAGGTGCTCGTCTGAACTCCAATCCCTGGTCCCCCCTCGCCATCTTTCACGAAAAACACCCGTTTCGCTGAATCCACTGTGAAAAATTTCCCCAACTCTATATCTGTGCCTAAATCAAAACGTGGATTTCATGAACAAAGCTTCTTTCTTAGAACTGCACGCCTGTGGAACTCTGTTCCGTCTGCCTGCTTCCCTCCGGACTACAACTTGGATGTCTTCAAGTCTAATGTTAACAAATTCCTAATGAACCACCCCCTTAAGTAAACACTTCATCAAATCTCCACACTAACCTAATGTACTTGCAATAACCCTTATCCCTGAGTGGCTTCCGGGCCTTGATAAGTGGTGATCACTGTGTAAAAAAAAAAATAGTCAACCATATAGGAGCCTATTTGTGACCACACACACACACACACACACACACACACACACACACACACACACACACACACACACACACACATTGAAAAACAGTGAAATATGTTTGTGTGTGTCTCTGTATATACATTTCCCTACTAAATAACTTTGTTAATTTTAGGTCTAGAGACTCGAGATTTTACATAAGGAGCTTTGAGATTTGAGAGAATCTTTTTAGTCGGGTTTTCACCTGAACTTTTGCTGTTATGGTGTCAAAGTTCAACGATTTGATATTTGAGAACTCTACTAAAGTCCTACGCTAATTGTGGGTCTAAACACTTGAAATTATAAATGTAGTTTACTTGGACATGTATAAAACTTTAAAACATTACTAAATATGCAGCAAAGGCATAATTTTGCAGACTTGTTAATCGCAATGTAACACACTTTTCTAAATGCTACCGTTTAAAACCTAATGCATATCGAACTGAGAAAACTTTATATTTGTAATTTAGATAACTTTCAGATTACACCATATATATATATATATATATATATATATATATATATATATATATATATATATATATATATATATATTAAGAAATTACATAGTTATGACAATAACATTACTCTTTCAGTTAAATGGTTAAAATCATCGGATAAACTTTATATACTCTTTATATATGTACTTAAAATTAAAGAAAAACTTTTTATTGTTTTTAAACATTGACTATGGACTCGTGTCATCTGATTTACATCTATAATAGAAGAAAGGGGGGATTACTAAAGAAATATATGTTCCGAGTAGTGAGAAAAAGAAGGGCGGCAATAGTTAAACAGATAAGTTGTTGGGTAAAATAATAAAGAAATAGTCAGGACAGAGAAAGGGATGGATCGAGAAGTTTACAAAGTAGGTAACACTGGGTGATAGAAATGAACGCAAGGAAAAATAGGATAAAATAGATTAGTTAAGAGAATACGTCTGATGGCCTATTCTGAGGTAATTAACGATTTGTTCACCAGGCATTTTGTATTATAAATAATAATTAATTTTAATTATATAAAATGTGTTGAGATCTTATGTAAATTATTTAAGTATAAAATATTTATAAACTCTGACATTTATTTTTTAAATTCAATTAATAATAGTAAAGGAGTAAAAAATTCAATCCAAATATAAAATAGACGGTTCAGTAATAATTAAAAAAATATTTCAAATATTGCAAATGTTTACATATCCAATTAAAATATTTAACTAAATTATGTTTTTAAATATGAGAAAAGTAATAAAGATAAGATTGAATTATTAAAACCAATTGGTATTATTTAGTGTTTTCTACATACATTATCAAGGAATCGAAATGGATATTAAAATTAAGAATAAATTGAAAGAGAATATACAACCAACTAATATATAGATACAGCCTAAGATTGATTTAGACTATTTTGAAATTGCGAATCTCATAAGATTGTAGAAGGAAATGCTGAATATAAATTTACCAGTATAATATATTATCTGTGAAAACCTATTTCTCCCCCCCACCAAAAAAAACCCCCAAAAAAAACAACTATTTAATATCTTTTAAATGTATTCACATAGCATGCCAATGTCTGTATTGTTTGAAGACATAAGTAATTCAGTGTATACCAGCAGCGCCCAGTGGTCAGAATATCTTAGATTTTAAATGCCTTCTGAAATCTGCGAGAGTCTACAATAAAAATGATTTTACTAATCATTGGTCTAATTTACAAAGTTTTATTTAATCAGATACAACTTTTTAAAAAAGTGAAAGGAAAAACAAATAGAAGATAATACATTTTATCGCATTGGAACAAGTAATTTCTTTAAGCATGCTAAAAAAGAAGACAATTTAACATGAAGTTCAAAATACTGCGAGAAAGTGCTGATCACGTTGTGTCTGAGGGTGAACAAGATGGCCTGGATCGGATTGTATCCATTTTAACATTTATTATTTTCTTAATATTTTATAGGATGTAACTCATGTATTTGTCTACCGGAATAAATAGATTTCATTTCCGCTATCGTACCTTCGGTTTTTGTAGCGTGGCATTCGAAAATGAAACTTAATTGTCCGATGTGAAAAGCTCCTCAAAACAATTTAAATTACCTCGGACGTTGATTGTCAGTTCAATTGCAATCTGGACACCAGATATTCCAGACGTGACTAGACTTTCCTTTATTTTTCTCTTTTGCAATGTCCGTCTTAATGGTCATCTATTAAAATTAGCGTTCATTGTTCATTTGCTATGTGATCGGAAAGACATTCGGACAGATTTATAAGATGTAACAAATTCGTTGATTATTTCAGATACATTTTTGTCATCTCTCTTTCTCTCTCGTCTTCACTCTTTATCTCCTTTTTTCTGTCCCTCTTTCTTTCCTTTTAGCTTTTGCGTTTCAATAATTCATGGTTTTGCTTTTGACGCCAGTTTCCTTAATGTTTTAAAATCCCATAGTACCTTCCTTTCGCATTTTTCTTCTTTCGTTCACTTCCGTTCTAGTCGTTCCCTCTTTTTATATATTAAATTTCTGTTTTAATATTAAATAGTTTTACTGTTTTTTTTTTCAGTTCAGTTTCATAAATTAACAACCGTTTTTTTATATTGTTCGTTTTTTTCCAGATACATTCAACTTCTGCTTTCTTTCCTTTGTTCTTTTACTCTGATGAAATTCTGTATTAAACGGTTTTATTGATTTTTTTTCTTTTCTATGTACTAGTGTCCAAAATGTCATTTTCCTTATTTTTGTTGTCTTTTCGTTTTCGTCTTTTTATTTATTTTCGGATATTTATCGACTGTGGCGTTGTAAAACTAACACTCAAGGTGATAAAAGAAGTCCAAAGATTCTAAATAATAACTTTATTCATATCGTTATTTCTGTCATTTAAATTTACTTGTTGTTGTACAATTTTTTTATTACATTTTCACTCCAAACAAGGCACGTTGCCACTTGGATGTATGGGGCTACTATCAGGGACCTAAGTTTCAGGGGGACTATGTAGGGAGTTTAGCAGCAACGTGTTTGTTCACATTACACTTGAACTTCTGCATGTCAGTACAGTTGGGGAAGCAGGAAACTGGAAGAGAATTCCAAAGTCCTGCAGTTCTGGGGAAGAAGCTATCAGAGTAAAAGGCTTTCTTACATCTAGAGATCTCAACTGTATAGGGGTGGGACTTTGCTGCTTGTCGGATTGTCGGGGTATTTTCATCAAGGGGTTACAAGGGCTTGTACAACAGGTAGACGGATGCAACATTTCGTCGGTGAGACAAGGACTGGAGTTTAGATGACAGTTCGGGACCTATTATGTTGGCGACTCTTTTTGACCCTGTCCAGTAGCGAGAGAATAGTAGCAGATGCGCCAGCCAATTTGTGACAGCAGTACTCCATACATGGGCAAATGGTGGTTTTGTAGAGGTACAGGATACTTTTAGGCATAAGTAACTTTTTAGCACGATAGAGAGAGCCCACCTTCTTTGCAGCAACCTTAACAATGATACCGATGTATCTATTCCAACTCAAGTTTTCTGTGAACGTTAAGCCACGGAGCTTGAATGAAGTGCTCGCAGGTAAAGTATCTCTAGCCATGGTTAGGTTTCATGTAATTATTAAAAGAAACGAGCTTTGTCTTGGCAGCGTTGGATGTTATCATCCATTTTTGACCCCATTCCACTACAGACTGAAGTTTTTCCCCTAGTGTTTTGGCCATTAGATATGTGCTCATTAGTTTTTCCCACGTACCTGCTACAGAGCGTTATGTCGTCGGCAAATATACCCATCTCAAAGACAATTTTATCAGGCAAGGCATTTATGAATATCAGAAATAACAAAGGTTCAAGAATTGATCCCTGTGGCCCGCCCGCATTTGTATCAAATTTTTGGACATACGCCCATCGAGGACAACCTGGATTCCTCTCTCATTTAAGAAGGATCTAATTATGCTAAGCATTCGTCCATGGGATTTTATGTTTATCAGAAGATTATCGTGCCATACCCTGCCATATGCCTTAGATATATCAAGGGCTACTGCCCTCCCCTGCTTTATCCAGTGCTTTGTATAAACGTTCAGAGATTGCAGTGAAAATATCTACAGTAAACCGGGCTTGCCGAAATCCATATTGGTGGGTTGACAGAAGTTTAATAGCTGTAAGGTGTTGGACTAGAGCTTGATTAATTAAGGACTAAAATATTTTGGCGAAAAATGGGAGGAGGCTAATTGGGCGATACTCTAATGTGTCAGTTCTTTCACCAGAGTTTTTGTAAACTGGAACACAGAAGCTGTTTTCCAGTAGCCAGGAAAGCAAGATTCGTTAAGGCATTTGTTAAAGAGTTTAGAGAGAACAGGAGCGACGTCAGCGGAGTATTTTTTAATAGCACAGCCGGTATGAGTTCAGGTCCATATGCTTTTGAGGTGTGTAGTTTTTTTATAATATCATGCACTTGGGAGCGTGATATTTAGAAAATCGGGGAAGGAATGTCTTGCTGGGTCAAAATTAGAGTTTGAGGAAAACTGACGAGCAAACGTGTTAGCTTTCTCAGATGCTGTGCAAAAACAATTTGTTTGATAGTAATGGTATTGTCGATTGCCCATTATTTACTACACTATTGTAGATTTTTCAGAAATCACGAGTTCCTAATTTTTGCGTTTCAGTGAATTTCCAGCTGGATTCAGTATATTTAGTCTTAGCTGTTGCTACTTCTTTCTTGCACTTATTTCTAGCTTCTATATACGTTCGTCTGTTTGTACATGACTTTTGCCGGATAAATCTACGGAATGCATGTTGCCTATGAGCAATGATAGCTGCGCATGTAGAAGTAAGCCATTCGGGAAAGTGTGTATTACTGAAGAACCTCCGTGTACGAACATGTGCTTCAATTGCTGCTTTGTACCATTCAATAGTCTCATTTACGCACTGTTCTGCTGGAAGAGAAAATATATTTCTCCATGGGGCGTCTCTGATGTGTTCTCTAATGGCATCCCAGTCAGACTTATAGTACCTCGTCGTTTTGAGCAACGGATCTTCAACTTGTGGTTGGGAGTTTAGAGTAATGTCTATCATTATCACAGCGTGATCAGCATCCACGTGTGGGCAATGAGCATTTGTCACACAATCATCAGAAATAATTGTAAGAAACTGATCGAAAAGTGAGGCTTGCCGGTCCTGGCAATCTTAGAGACGGGTCGGGAATGTTACTGTCTGTGTCAGGGAATGGGATATAGCAAAGTTATGCATGACGCTACCAGCTGTGTCAGTATAGTTAAGAAAGCCAAGCCGATTTCTGTATAGGTATTAAAGTCTCCAAATACATGTATTTGGGCGCTAGTGTCAAGGGAAAGTGCTACATGTATGCTGTCAGAGACATGATTGATTATAGTACATTATAGTACAGTGGAGGAAGAACGATAAAGAAAATACAGGTAGCTAACGTAATGTTGTAACGTTAGTTTAAAGCCCATGAAGGGCTAGTCACCTGAATCTAGTTTAGATTGTCTAGACATGGGCAGGGTGTTATGAATATAGACTCCAAGTCCGTGCATGTGCCTGTCAGAATACTTATGACAAAATGGAAAATAACAAAACATGTTAAAGATGTTAGATGGGATGGAGGAGTGCAAGTTAGTTTCACTTAGTGCTAATATATCCGGGGAGTTTGCTAGGAGAAATGATTCTACGTCATCTAAGTTAGTTCTAAGTCCTTGGATATTTGTAAATGCAAGCCTCAGGGGAGGAGGCGAATTGTTTGAGTGTGTGTCTGGTTTGAAGGATTTTGATTTTGAGCTGTCATTTTATTTTATTTCATAGTTTGAGATCAAGGGTGAGATGCTAGGTAAAACGAATGTGCATAGCCACCATCATACAACATGAGTAGACCATCAGAATGCCCACCAGAGATGAATGCAGAGCACCTTTCTATGCGCGACATGGCACTACAAACATCCCGATATTAGACGACTGATGATAGAACAACCGCTCTAAGCGCTATCAAAGAGCTCCTGTACTGTCAGTCGGAAACAGCAACCAGCAACTGGCACACCGGTACCCTCAAACCTGTCCGACAGGAGTGGCCCAGTCCAATTATACTAGCATGTATGGTAAACAAGCACTCCCAAAATGCCCAGGTGTAGGGAAAGGGAATAAGGCAATTGTGGGGGACGGTTTTTATTGCCCTAGACAGGAAACAAGGCTAAGCACTGGGCGTCTCTAATGAGTCCCTGCATCAACACCTCTGCTCCTGGCTAATAGGCAAAAAAAAGTATGGAAGCCGGGCGATAGGCAGAACCTATCTACTCCTTAAGCAGTTTAGGTTGTCATGCAGGACTGAGGCGGCCTCCCTTCCCCGTTTCGTGTCAAGATGTATGAGGTCAGTGACACAGGTTTACAAATCGGAGTTTTCCTTCACCTAGATAGATGATCTGATCAGATCAATATAATATTCAATATACATTTTCCTTCATAATTCTTTCTTAAATGCTTTCTTTCTCAATTCGTTTTGTCTTTTACTCCGTGCGTTTCTCCAAATTATATAGACATACATTTGCCTTTCTATCTTTTCTTAAACGTTCATTCTTCACCCGGTATGTTTTACACTAGTTTAGTTACTTATTGCAGATTAATCGTTACTTCCTTCAATGATTCCTTTCGTTTTTTTTCTGTCAGGTTTTCTTTTCAATTAGAATGGCTCATTTGTCTTCTTTAATTACCATTTTTTTTATCTTGTTTTAATTTGTTTAATCATTTCATCATTTTTTTTTCTTTAACTTTCAGTATAAAACAACTTTTTTTCTACTTTAACATTTTTTTGTATTTTACCTCCTTCCTCTGTTTCTTTGTTTTATCTTATTTTCTATTGTTTCATTCGTATTTCTTTCATCCGTATTCCCTTTACGTATTTTCATAATTTAACTCTATCTTTGTTTGTGTTACGCCTTCCCGTTAGTTTTGGCTATACTTCACTGTTCAAAGTATCCAACTTAATTGATGTTACTATAAAAATAACGTCAACTATTTTTATACTGACAATTGTTTTTGTCATATTTTTAATTCTTTACTGTCAAAGTATCATCACAATTCGATTCGGTGAAGAAATATAAACAACCAAAAGTAGCTTGCGCCCCCAAAATGGATGGACGTAGAAGAAATTTCTTTTAAATGAGCACGTCTCGCAATCATTCTTATTCATAGCATGATTATAGTTTGATACCATCATTAAATCCATTATCCTATGGCAATAGTTACTCTGTATTTATTTCATTTTTTATCTCCCCTTTTTATTTCCATTCAGGTTTTATAACTTTCTTCTTTTTTAAACCTTCATCCTTTCCTCTTTGCACGATTTTCTACAAATTATTGTTTTCTCATAATCTGAAAAGTCGTTTGATTTCTTATACTTTTATATTCTTTATTCACGTTTCTCTCTCTCTCTCTCTCTCTATATATATATATATATATATACATATATATATATATAAACACATGATAACAAATACCAAATTTAAGTAATCTATTTCAGCAAACAGTACACAAGAGGAGAGATTAGCCAACATAACTACTTGCATCCTCCCCGTAGCGCATATCATTCTAGAAAATTTGAGTTGTATTCGTTGGATTTTTCAATAATTTTTTTTTGTTATTTTTTTTCCGTCCTTTCCCTGACAGCCACTATTGAAGAAAGAACTAAATGAATTTCATACAAAATCTGTCATCACAGAAGCTGCAGGGATTGCGCTATTGGACTTCCGTAAGTGTTCGAATCGGAACCAGCTAAAACTACACTTATGTACTGACTGACACTAAGATCTTCTTCAAGCTATAAATTTGACTGGAGAAGGCCGAGTCTTCATCGTGTTATAGAATAAACTCAGACAAAATGGACGAGCCTGTGAATAGACTGAACGTATTGACGAGGCACACAATTAAGCGTATAATTCACCATATGACTAGAAACTGTTTTTCTTTTAAATAAGAAAAGTATGCAGCAAGTCTTTTTTTCAATTGTTTTTCACCCCAACTAAAACATTGCCACTTTGAACGTAAGGGGCTATTATTTGGATTGTGTCTAAAAGAGGAGTTGTGGGAAGTTGAGCAGCCAGATGTTACATTGAATTTAAAATTCTGCATGTTAGTATAGTTGAAGAAGCATAAAAGATGGAGAAATTCTAACTGGGGAAGAAACTATAATAGTAGAAGGTTTTCCGCTAGCAAGGCGTCTCGTAAGGGGTGAGATTTTGCTTCTTGTCAGGTTAGTCAGCAGTATGAACATCGAGTAAGCACAAGTAATATCAGTTCATCAGTCCACATTCTATTAACATACTTGGATAGTAGGCACATGCATACAATATTCTGGCGACAGGAGAAAACTTGAACCTTGACCGACAGTGCTTGATCTATCAGATCATAAATTTGTTTTTGATCACTCAAACACACAATGAATACACAGCTTTTGATGTGCATAAAATCCAATGATTCAGTTACAAATACGTCGAAGTGTTTCAACTCTAAATTTCCTAAACAATCAAGTTCGCTCCACATCAATATATTTCGGTCTACCTATATCAGGAAACAATTTTGCCCAACCTTGAATGTTTATTTTCTGGCCCATGCCTCTTTTCCCTTCTCTTAACAATTGACTCATCACACGGTCACTATTCATCCTCAACCACTTATTACTCTCATTTTAGGAAATCACTATCGATCAGATTTAGCGTTTACTACAGCTAGCATATCTTTATATATTTAGATCACCGCCGCAAATGTATTTTAATCTGTAAAATAAATTATTCATTCCGAGACGTTTCGAATAAACATACTTATTTTTGTGCTATATTTCTTGTAAAAACCCGATATTTCCTGTATATCTTATTCTTTCACCCAACAACCCACCATATATATATATATATATATATATATATATATATATATATATATATATATATATATATATATATATGTATATATATATATATATATAAGTAAATTCTTGGTACAGAAAAATGGAAGGAGAAATTTCAGAGGAAACATAATTTAATTTAAATACCAAAAAAAACAAAAAAAAGGGCAGGTGAAATCATTAAAATTTCCTTAAGGCCTTATCGTCTGACCCTCCAAGAGGAAACGTCAGAATGATAAATTAAAAACTAAGAAACGAATGAGGAAAGAAGGAAATTTGGTTTCAGTTGGAAGACCAGTGAGAAAAAAAAATCTCACTGTTCAGGTGGTTTTAAATCAATAAATATCTCCAACTGATGTTTCAAAATCTTTTGTCTCGACCTAGCCTGTGTAGACAAAAGATTTTGAAATATCAGTTGGAGATATTTATTGATTTAAAACCACCTGAACAGTGAGATTTTTTTTCTCTCACTGGTCTTCCAACTGAAACCAAATTCCCTTCTTTCCTCATTATCGAGTCTAGCTCTGTCCATAAAGGGTAGTTTTTTTTGGGGGGGGATTCTTGATTTTCCATTGATTAATCTACTATTATGAATTTTCCAGAAATTCCGTGTTCCTAATTTCATCAACTAAATAAGTTTTAAGGTGATTTCTGTATGCTTTATAAAAGGCTGCGTAAATTTCTCTCTTACAATAAATTCTGGATTCTACAATTTTTTGTGTATTTTTATTGGACTCATTGACAACTCTTTATAATGCATGCTGCCCTTGAGCAATAGCACCTGCAGAATTATAGCATCAAGGAGAGTGCTTCATCTATAGTATAAGTGACCCGGTGTATTAGACTCAACCTGTTTAGAGAGGTTAGCATACAAATATCCGTGCATGAGGCCGCCAAGCTAATAAAGAACCTAGATTCCAGTAAAGCAACTGGCCCTGATGGCATCCCAATTATAGTGTTAAAAAAGCTTCAAACAGAACTTGCTCCCATACTTACGAAACTATTTAAGCGCTGCCTTAAGAAGTGCTTTCCGACTCCCTGGAAGACCTCTTCAGTTTGCCCTATATTTAAGAATTCAGGTGATAAGTCATCTCCCTCTCAATACAGACCTATAAGTCTCCTGTGTGTTATGAGTAAGTTGCTGGAATCCATATTAAATAGAGAAATAGTCAACCACCTCAGCAGGAATAACCTTCTTAGTGACACACAATATGGTTTCCGCTCTGCAAGATCTACCGCAGATGTGCTGACAGTTATATCCCACAGGATAAGTGAATCTCTTGACAAAGGCTTTCTTTCTAGGGCAATTGCTCTTGACATATCAAAGGCCTTTGACAAGGTATGGCATAAGGGTCTACTTCACAAGATTTCCAACTACGGTATAACGGGAAATGTTTTCTCAATTATCAAATCATTTCTCTCCGATAGGCTCATAAGAGTAGTGGTCGATGGACAAAAATCGGAGGCCTGCAATATAAATGCTGGAGTCCCCCAAGGGTCAATCCTGGGCCCAACTCTCTTCCTGATCTACATCAATGACCTCCCTAAACACATACTTAAATCATTCGTTGACATCTATGCTGATGACACAACCATCTACGGCAACACATCAAAAGCTGTAAATGACAAAGTTCTCTCTGATTCTCTCTCCTCTGATCTCGAGCGCGTGGTTCAGTGGGGGAAGATGTGGCTGGTTACCTTTAATGCATCCAAAAGCAAACTCCTATCCTTACATCATCAACGCTCTGATCCTCATCTGGCATCAATTGTGATGGATGGCTCTCGTCTGGGTGAGGCTCCGTGTTTTGACAAGCTTCTGGGTTTGACCTTTACTCCTGATCTGAAATGGAACACGTACATCAAGTCTGTTACCAAGGTCGCTGGAAAGATGGTGGGATCCTTCTACCGCTCCAGAAGATATCTCACTACTGATGCAGTTCTCTATCTATATAAAAGCCAAGTACGTTTAAGGATGGAATACTGTTGCCATATCTGGTCAGGAGCTGCTAAAAACAGCCTATCCTGCCTTGACAGAGTACAAAATAGACTTCGTGGCTTAGTGGGGGATGCCCTTTTCTCTACCATGCAACCTCTCTCCCACAGAAGAGACATTGCGAGCCTGTCCCTGTTTTATCGTTATTTCCATGGCAGATGCTCGTCTGAACTCCAATCTCTGGTCCCTCCTCGCCAATCTTTCACGAGAAACACCCGTCTAGCTGAATCCACTGTGAAAAATTTCTCCCACTCTATATCTGTGCCTAAATCAAAACGCGGATTCCATGAACAGAGCTTCTTTCTTAGAATTGCACACCTGTGGAACTCTGTTCCGTCTGCCTGCTTCCCTCCGGACAACAATTTGGATGTCTTCAAGTCCAATGTTAACAAATTCCTAATGAACCGCCCCCTTAAGTAAACACTTTATCAAATCTCCTCACTAACTTAATGTACTTGCAATAACCCTTATCCCTGAGTGGCTTCCGGGCCTTGATAAGTGGTGATCACTGTGTAAAAAAAAAAAAAGGTTATCTGTCATGATTAACGAGGACTACACCCCGTTTACTCAGTGCTAAGACCTTTGAGGTCAGTAGCACAGTTTTGACACCAGAGCTGATATTCCCTTAGACGTGTGACCTGAGGAAATATACAGGTTCATCATCAGAGTCATTTAAAGATACTATTAAATAGTTACAAGTAGTTTTTTTTAATGTTTTGTCAAGTTTATCGGTTCAAACATAGCTCGATTTCAAAATGTTTTTATTAAAAATCGTATGCACCATATTTCTTTGATCGAGAATGTGTGTTTTTCAGGTGTACACATTATTCCCTGATTTTTTTTTTGGAAGAGGGTGAACTGAATTATCTTACTAGTTTTTTTTCTCTGTCTGTCTGACTTAGTGTCACTTTTTCTGTACTCTATATCGACGTTCTTGTTTGCACTATTCACGAAACTTTGTAAAAATATTCTGATGTCTAAAAAATGTTTCATCGTCGTTAACTATATTTTAATAGGCATTCCTATATAATGGATTTTTTTTTCCTGTGGGTGTCCATATAAGCATATTCTCTCATAAAAAGGCCATAAAAATTGTCAGTTTCTAAATTAAATGTGGCGTCTAGAAATGTAAAACCGATTAATGTTACTATTGGTGTGGATATATATTTAGGTAACTACGCCAATGTCTCACTTCAATGGATCAAAATTGGGAGACTCCCATCTGACAAGGAAAGACTCATTGTAGCCGGTCAAAAATGTCTACCACAACAAAGTATGTAAATACCTCCATTAGAATATCTGTGAAGAGACGCAGCTTGGCGGATCGTCAAACGCCTTAGAACATGAACCATCACCGATAACATCAAACAGAAAAGTGACAGCGTCTATGACAAATACATAAAGGCGGATAGATACATAAAAGACCGATCCATTAAACCAGACATTGAAATATCGAACAAGCGTAAAAGAACTGTTCTCTTATTACCACTGTCACTGTCACAAAATAGAATGGCTCTGCTCGAGCAAAACGAGAAAAGATTTTTTTAAAAAGGCCAGGACCTTACGAATGATTTAAAAACTATATAGCCCCTAAAGAAATCAACATAATACCAGCTGTTAAAAGAGCAACTGACCTAATGAAACAAAATCTTAAGAAATACTTGAAAAAATTCTTGGATAATCAAGTTGGCACGAAATACAGATAAGATCTACTCATAAAACATTCCTCAAATATGAATTCAAATCGAAATAAAATTAATGTTTGCTCCTAGCAGAACTGCTTGACCTCTTCAAAATAACCAAATGGAAAGAAAATTGAAAATAAAACTATTACACTGTACATTTCGGCGTATAAGGCGACCATCAGCTAAGACGAGGTACAAAATTTAAGCAAATTTTGATAAATCTATCGTATATCGGTTGTATGATACGACTGCTAAATCACAAAACCATGTTTGTTAAGTCTAGGTTAGAGATTGCAATACCCGGTGTCTCATGAGATATTGGATTTTAAAAATGATTTTTTTATCTTCGAGGATTACTTTATACGCCGAAATATATACGGTACACACACACACACACACACACACACACACACACACACATATATATATATATATATATATATATATATATATATATTATTTCTCTGTATCTAAAATGTCTTTTTTTTGTATAAATCTCTATTTTTCTTATTTCTAGGCGAATATAAATATGTTGGTTGAAGATATACAGACGTATATCTATCTTTCTCGCACCTTCTATATATATATATATATATATATATATATATATATTTATTCTTTATGAAAATATTAAGTATTGAAATGCTACGATGCAAAAAAGCTTGTTTTCCTTTCTTATTGATAGTAAAAACAGATTAGTGAACTGTCATCAGGTATTTCTTTATATATATATATATATATATATATATATATATATATATATAAATTATTTATTATTTCTTATATATTTTTTATGTTTATATAAATATATATATCGAGAGAGATAGAGAGAATATATATATATATATATATATATATATATATATATATATGCGGACGTACCTCAATGGTCGATTTTTGGATCTTTATTTCTTGATATTCATAAATGCCCTCTCTGATAAAATTGTCTGACCTAGACACCAGGCTATTTCTCAGGCCCGAGATGAAAACTAATGAACACATATCTGAGGAAATCGTGGAAACCCTAGAGGAAAACCTCCGGTCTGTAATGGAATGGCGACAAAAATCCATGGTAACGTTCAATGCTGCCAATATTTAGCTCATTTCCTTTGATAATTAAAAGAAACCTTCTAAGTCAGGAATAGCTATGGGTTATGATACATTACCTGAAAGTATTTCGTTCAAACACGTCGGCCTAACTTTTACAGTGAACATGAGTAAAAGCAGGTACATAGAGAGCATTGCTGAGGCTGCTGCGAAAAAAGTGGCTTCCTTCTACTGTGCTAGAAAATTACTCACGCCTGAAAGTTTCCTGTACATCTACAAGGCCACCATTCGCCCATGTATGGAGTACTGTTGTCACATCTGTCACTAGTCTCTCCCTCCTGGAAAGGTTCAACAGTTATTTTTTTTACACATTGATCACCACTTATCAAGGCCCGGAAGCCACTCAGGGATAAAGGTTATTGCAAGTACATGACGTTAGTGTGAGATTTGATGAAGTGTTTACTTAAGGGGGCGGTTTGTTGCCAATCATGATGGGCCCGTAACTATCATTTAAGCTTACACCCCTGTCATATTGATGAAATGTTGCACCCTCTGCCTATTTTACAAGTATTCTTATGATAGATGCCCCGACGAACTACAAGACCTTGTGACTCCTTCGACGTAAATACACTCGACAAATCCGACAAGCAGCAAAGTCCCACCCATACATATAAGAGATCCCTAGATCTAAGACAGCCTTTTACTCTAACAGTTTCTTCCCAATTTATGTCCATTATAGTGGGCACCTCTATGTCTTTATCGGGTGGGGTGTACATACACTCATTCAGTAAAAGATAAAGTTGCTTACCTTGTGTTGTCTCCGAATCGGATATGACAACTACGTTTGGTATATGTGTCATGTCTGGCGAAACTCGTGGAGAAGGCAGTACGTCGAAGGAGTCGTCTTCGCTGTCGGCACCACAAAGAGGTAATAAATTATTCTCCGGGACATGTTCACTGTTATCGTCAGACAAGTAGCCGTTATGCGGAGACTGATCAGGCAAGCTGAAAATTAGTATGGAAATAAAAAAAAAACATGGTAAATAAAAATATTTAAAAAAAAACAGCTTAAACCAAAACTACTGACCACATATAGTAAAGTAAAATGTAGTAAAATTATAAAGTTCATGGAAATATATATATATATTAGAAGAAGTACCCGTCCTTGACTGGGTTCAAAAATCGCCCCTGATGTATGGCAGTATAAAAGGTTATGAAAAAGAAGATATGCGTGTAAAGAATTGACTTCAAATTTTGAGGTATCGAAACCAAAGCAACATATGATAAAAAGAAAAGTAAAATTTTGCAGAATATATATTTTTTATATCAACTTTGTTGTCTTTCGTAGCTAAGAGTGACCAAAAAATACGTCTTTTTTTTTTGGAAAAGCAGAAAACATAAGATTTATTATCCACACAAATTAACGCATTCCAATTTTTCACTTGCAAAAGAATTTAAAACTATGTAAAACAGTATAATATTTGCCAACAGTTTGTCAATCAATAGTTCTTAGAAATGAAAATGAAGTCAGTTCTCTTATTTTATGACGAAGGAGTCTCAAAGCATTTATGGTGACGAGGTTGCACAGAGTAATCTCTTTCAATAGTAGTGTCAAATTTTTCACCTAGATGATTCTCAACATAAGCTCATCATTTTCGTCTTTGCATATGGTCTTACTCCATGTGTAATAAGATGGAACCTGATGATAAATAAGAGTTTTCTGCAAAATTATCTTGTTCACACGATTTAGAAATGCAGTAAGCGTTGTATCTTTTGGGCTTAGGCAACTTGTCCGGCATTTTATTTTTTAAAAACACCCTTTGACACTTTTTCAAGATGAACTGCAAGCCGTTGGATGACGGGTGCCTTTCATGAATAGGAAACCCCCACATACGCCAAAATACTTCATTAGCGCATACGTATTTACTAATTTCATATCACATACCTTATTTATGTATTTTCAAACGGACTGAATTGCTAGTATATCTATAAAATCAAATTGCCTGTGTGTGTCTGTTTGTGTACATATCCCTTTCAAAATAAGTAAAATCTTTAACTGTTTAGCATGAAATTTAAAGCAAATATTCTTTACATTTCCAGGCATATTGTAACCGATAATTTTCTCTATTTAAATATACCATTTCGCAGTTTACAAAACCCATCTCACTTAAATAATAAGTCAATGCTATAGTAAAGGTAAACTCGGTTTAAAAAAAAAAAAAGAAAAAAAGAAAAAAAATTATGCTAATTTATTTAGAGGAGTTGAAAACTTTATTTAAGTACGTTACTTAATATAAATCAGCCATCGCAAGGCGATTTTTTTTTATTTTATTTATTTATTTTTTTTTAATGTTAATTTACTCAATTAAAATAACGCTAATAAGATATCAGTGACCCCCCCCCCCTTACTTGTACACTGCCATTTCCTTTCCGGACACCTATGCTCTTGATCCATCATTTCATCAAAATACGAAAAATTAGATAAGCTGTTTTAAATTTCCTCTTTTGACAAAATTGCCAATCGAAATGCAGACGGGGTTTCCTTTACAATAGAGGATAGAACTGAAGCAGTATACTTATATGTACAATACGTGCGTACTAACTAAACCACCTTTGTTAACTATATATAATCGCCTGTACTGAATCCTCATCAGCTCACAACCTCCTGTATCCTCAGACTCTTAATGTATCAGACCTTATATCACCAAGACATCCTTCTGAATAGATACAAGAATTCTTCTGAGCAGCATAACATCCAGTGATCATATATCTGATCCTCATGAAATTGCTTATATCACTTTGAATATTACCTTAAATTTCCTTTCTATCCCTAAGCTAAGTAGAACACCTCATAATACTCTATTCAACTACTTTTAAAATTAGATACACCCAGTTGCAATATTAGAAGTGCTTCGTCCCTGACCTAGACTACGGACTTGTACAACAAACCATGAAACTATTGCACCTAAAATTCCTCTCAAAACTGAAAAATACTGCTAGTTGTATACTAAGTACCCCCTATAGATACTTTACCTCCAAGATGACTGCATCGTCTGTTTTGCATGACAAACCTTTTTATTTTTTACTTAAATTCTCTTTCTCCTGATCACTAACAAATCAAACTGCTCTATTTCTCAAGTTGCCACTAAACCTAATCCGTTTCACGTAACTTAGAGAGGTCCTTGCTCTCCGCCCTTGACCCTAACAGACTCGAAAATCGATACCCATTAACAACCAAAATTTCCTAGGTATGCCCCTGATTAAAACTCCTAACCCATAACCAAGCTTCTAAGTAAATACTTACTAGCCATAGTCCTATACATTGACTTAAAGTAATCTATAATGAACAGCAACCATTAATATCTCTTTATTAAGAGATAGTATTGCAATAATCATTACACAAACTAAACCGGTACTCATTGAAATAAAAACTTCCGGATATTAAGAGAAAGGCGAAGTCATTCTCCTCCGTTGTAGTCTAAAGGCAACTTACTCAAAGTGTCCAAAATTCCATGCATTCGTATACATTACTACTTATCCATCCATCTATATTTAACTATATTTACAACATATGCAATAACCTATATCTATCAGGTATAACTGTACTCCATATCAAATGTTCTCTTGTATCTATACTGAGCATATCTTATATTTCAGTCTTACTAAATATTCGGTTTGGGCACCAAATCAGAATTTCTAATAAGTAAATCATACCTTAACACTTTATCCTTATCCTAAACCTACTAAACCATATCTAATCATCCATCCCTAAACTTACAAAACTATATCTAACCATACATTAACTCGTCTCTCTCAATCCAATACTGTAGCAAATTTAGCTGCTTTCACAGCACGAATTTTTACCTATACCCTCTCCCAGTAACAATGGAAATGGAAGCATAGTAATGCCTTTTTAAACCAGGTTACCTACTAAAACCAGCCCATATATCTATTTACCAAATTACACATGACTCAAAACTTACTGTTTTTACCCGTACTATATTTGCACTCGCATCACATGCCCTGCTATCATCTAAAATATAGCTTGGGCACAACTCGTAGTTCAATTCTTAACACCTACTCACACTCTAATATTATACTAGACCCAAGCTCACATGAATAAAAAAAAAATAAATAAATAAAAATAAAAGGAAAAAATAAAATATATATATATATATATACAAAAGAGAAAGCCTCAAACCACATTATCTCCTCCTAACAAGCCTCCTTACAATCATAGTTGCTTACACTGCATGAGCTCTACTCAACCTCTTTATCCAGTAACAATGAAATAACAATGTCCCTAATCCACTTTGAGGAGTGTAACTATTTTAGCAGATATAACCTCTACAAAATAACCCAATAACATTAACTAACCACGCGGGGTCGCAGAAATACCTGGATTAGAACCCAGGCGCGGAGCAAACCCTCTCAGTGGTGACGGACCCAGTAGATCTTTCCAGATCATCCGTCTAGGAGAAGGAAAACTCTGAAACCAAACCAAAGAGGAGGGAGGCCTCTTCAGTCTTGGATGACAACCTTCCTAGAGCTGGTGACTCAATCAAATTACCGGTTTGCAAACCTAAAATGCTTAAGGAGTAGATAGGTCCTGCCTATCGCCCGGCTTCCATACTCCTTCTTTGCCTATTAGTCAGGCGCAGAGATACTATCACAGTGATTCGACAGAAACACCCAGTGGTAGATCTTGTTTCTTGTCTAGGGCAATGAACGCCGTTTCCCCACTCCCGACACACCCCACCCCTAAAGCTGGGCACTTGAGAATGCTTGAGTACCACATATGCCTGAGCAATTAGATTGGGTTGACCTTCCTCCGAAGGGTGGAGGGTACCGGATTGACAGTTACTGGCTGCTGTTTCCGACTGGTAGTACAGGGGCCCTAACTCTTTGGTAGCGCTTAGAGCGGCTGCTCCATCAACAGTTGAATAATATCGGGATGTTTGCAGTGCCATGGCGCGCATGGAAAGGGACCCTGCACTCATCCCCGGTGGGCTTTCCTGAGGCCACAGTCCTAGTTGATGGAGGGTCAGCTGATGGTCTACTTGTGATGCATGTGTGATATTCTGCATAACCTCCTGTTCGGCTTCCCCTAACCCAACTGAAACTTGTTAAAAAAAATGATGACAGTACAATCTAAAAATAAGCTTAAACCAGGCTTAGGGTCAAACAAATCCAACTTGCCTCCTCCCTTGAGGCTTGCATTCACAAATATCCGTGGGCTTAGAACTAATTTAGCTGATGTTGAAGCATTTCTCCTAACAAATACCCCGGATATCTTAGCACTAAGTGAGACTAACCTACACTCCTCCATCCCCTCTAACTACTTTAACATGCCTGGATATCTCCCACTCTCCGTAAGGACTCTGATAGACATATGCACGGACTTGGAGTTTACATTCGTAATGCCCTTCCCTTGACTAGAGAAACAAACCTAGAAACGGATGATCAAGCCTTTATGTGCTTTAGACTAATCATGCAACACAACATTAGCTACTTTTACTTTCTCTACCGCTCTCCCTCGACCCAAGACTGCACCATAATAAACAAAGTATCTGACAGCATAGACACAGCACTCTCCTTCGACACTAGCGCCCAAGTACATGTATTTGGCGACTTTAATGTCCATCACAAAAACTGGCTTGGATTCTCTACTTATACAGATGCAGCAGGCAGCGCAACTCATAGCTTCTCTGTATCTCACTCCCTAGCGCAAATTGTTACTTTTCCAACCCGCTTCCCTGATCAGGAAGAACAACACGCATCACTATTAGATCTGTTTTTGACCACAGTTCCTGGTGATTGTGTAACGAAAGCCGACAGCCCACTTGGGAACGCTGATCATGCGGTGATAATGGTTGAAATCGCCCTAAACTCTAGACCCAAAACTGAAGAGCCAGTGCTCAAAACAACGAGATATTATAAAAAGGCTGACTGGGAAGCTATCAGAGATCTTATCAGAGACGCCCCATGGGGAAATATTTTTTCTCTTCCTGCTGAACAGTGTGCAACCGAGACCACTGAATGGTTCAAAACTGCAATCGAAGCGCATGTTCCCATGCGGAAATTCTATAGCAAGCCCCACTCTCCCCAATGGTTTACTTCGACTTGCGCAACTGCCATTGCTCAAAGGCAGCATGCATTCCGCAGGTTTAATCGACATAAGTCCAGTTCAAACAGACAGAAGTACATAGAAGCTAGAAGTAACGTTAAGAAAGAAATAGCGACAGCTAAGAGGGAATTTACGGAAACCACGAAAAAACGCATCGAAGCACAAAAACTAGGAACTCGTGACTTCTAGAAAATCTACAACAGTGTAGTAAATAATGGGCAATCAACAATTCCCCCATTAACCAACAATCACGAGGTTCTTTGCCCAGCAACCGAGAAGGCTAACATGCTTGCCAGTCGGTTTGCCTCAAACTCCACACTGGACCCTCTAAACCACCCCCTACCTCAATTTCCTATGCGGACAGACGCCACGCTAGACGACCTGAAAATCACCCCTGCTCAGGTGCATGCTATCATAAAAAACCTTGACACTTCCAAAGCATGTGGACCCGACCTCATCCCAGCTGTGCTATTAAAAAAGTGCTCAGCCGAAGTAGCTCCAGTTCTCTCCAAACTCTACAACAAATGCCTTAATGAATCTTGCTTTCCGAGCTGTTGGAAAACTGCTTCTGTAGTACCAGTATTCAAGAATTCTGGCGAAAGAACTGACCCATTAAATTATCGCCCTATTAGCCTCCTCCCACTTTTTGCCAAAATATTTGATACCTTAATTAACCATGCTCTAGTCCAGCACCTTACAGATGCTAAACTTCTGACCGACCGTCAATATGGATTTAGACAAGCCCGTTCCACGGCAGACATCCTCACTGTAATCTCTGAACGCATATACCATTCACTGGACAAAGCGGGAGAGGGACGAGCGGTAGCTCTAGATATATCTAAGGCTTTTGACAGGGTGTGGCATGAGGGTCTCCTCAGGAAGATTAGATCTTACGGTATCACTGGTAGAATACTTAACGTAATTAAATCCTTCTTAGATAAGAGAAAAATCCAGGTTGTCCTCGACGGTCGTACATCTAAACAATATGATATAAATGCGGGAGTGCCCCAGGGATCTATCCTGGGACCTCTGCTGTTCCTGATATTCATAAATGACCTCCCCGACAAGATTGCCTCTGAGATGGGGATATATGCTGATGACACCACACTCTATAGCAGGCACGACAGGAAAACAAACGAACATATATCTAAAGTAATGGCAGAAACACTAGAGGATGACCTCCAATCAGTAGTGGAATGGGGACAAAAATGGATGGTAACGTTCAATGCCACCAAGACAAAACTGGTTTCATTCAATAATTACAAGAAACCTTCTCTACAACCTATAGCAATGGCCAACGACTCTTTATCTGAGAGTACGTCTCTCAAGCTCCTTGGCCTAACGTTCACTGGAAACATGAGTTGGCACAGTTACATCAGGGGGAATTGCCAGGGCCGCTGCAAGGAAGGTGGGCTCTCTCTACCGTGCTAGAAAACTTTTAACACCCGAAAGTATCCTGTACCTCTATAAGGCCACTATTCGCCCATGTATGGAGTATTGCTGTCATATTTGGGCCGGTGCATCGGCTACTTGTCTCTCGCTCCTTGACAGGTTTCAAAAGAGAGTCGCAAATCTGATAGGCCCTAAACTGGCATCAAAACTCCAGCCTCTGTCCCATCGTCGAAACGTTGCATCCCTCTGCCTGTTCTACAAGTATTATAATGGTGAATTCTCTGAAGAACTGCAAGCACTTGTGCCCCCACGACGTAAACACCCTCGACAGACCCGACAAGCTGCAAAATTCCACCCCCACACTGTAGAGATCCCTAGATGTAAAAGATCCTTCTACTCCAGTAGTTTCTTCCCCAGAACTGCTAGACTTTGGAATTCCATTCCGGGTCACTGCTTCCCCAACTGTACTGACATGCATAAGTTCAAGTGCAACGTGAACCAACATCTCGCTGCCCTAATCCCTACATAGTACCCCAGTAGATGTTTCCCCTGATAGTAGCCCCCTACACCAAAGTGGCAATGTGCCTTGTTTGGGGTGAAAATGTAATAAAAAAAAATACTTTGTTAATTTCCGGTCTACAGACTTGAGATATGACATACGGAGTAGGGAGATTCAGGAGAATGTTTTTAATCAGTTTTAGGCCAGAAATTTTGCTGTCAAGGGGTCACAGTTAAACGATTTGACTTCTGAAAAGTGTACCAAAACTCCTTCGCCAATTTTTGGTCTAAACACTTTAATATTAAATGTAGGTTTTCTGGATCTGGATCAAACTTTTTAATTAGATTAGAGACCAAAAATAATAAAGGTTAAGAGGTCAAAATTGGGGGCAAAATAAAAAAAATGACCTCTGCGTTCTCTGCCAAATTACTCAGCCAATTTTTAGTCTAATCATTCGAAATTTTACACAAAGTGTATTCAGAGTTAGGGAACGCTTTCTAATCGGTTTGGCTAGAAAATCTGAGCTTTCAAGATTTGACTTTAGCAGTAACTAGCAAACTACATAGTCAATTTTTGGTCTAAACATGTGAAACTTTACATAACAAGTTTTCAGACATGCGGCAAGCATTTTAATCAGTGTTCGAGCGAATACTTGTCCGTCAAAAGGTCAAAATTGAAAGAGTTTACCTTTGTAGATTCTACAAAACTTCCCCGCCTATTTTGGGTCTAAACACTTGATATTTTAGATGTAGGTAACTTAAACAATAAATGTTAAGGAGTAAGAATTTGGGTCAAATAAATAAATCTCTGCGATCTCTAACTAATTCCTCAGATATTTTTTTATCTAAACATTTTAAAGTTTACATAAGGGGTATTCATGCAGAAAGCAGGTACACAGGGCCCGGGCAAAGCCGGTCTGACCTGCTAGCAATATATATTACGGGGAATAATATGCCCGGTAGACTAATTCGCAAACAAAAAATTAAAAAGTAATAAATAATAATGATAATGTAGTTCATCAAATTCCATCTCTGTTTGTTTACAATATCCCGCCAGCTGATATTTGGGTTTGACAATAAATGCCCTGGAAACTCACTTCTGATTAATATTTAGTTTTAAAATGTGCAAACAAAAAATGATTTACGATTTAAGATTGTATTTTTGTCGTTATTTTAATTCATTAATGAGAACAAAATTAAAAATAAATTGGGATATATACCCGAGGTTGAACACGGGATTATTCGATCTATACTACAGGGTGACCCTGTATATATTATATCATGTTAAAAAACCGAAGGGCATTCAATTGTTTTTCTGAGCATTTTACAGTCAACGAAGAACAAAAGGCCAAAGACCCAAGTGTTTTGATGTGATGTTTTGAATTTAATAAACTAGTTATGACAAAAGTTTCAATTCATTCGGACAACACTAAGAAACAGGACCTGATTAGAGTCGGTGCCTGTTTTTTGGGCCACGCTGTAGAATGCCCTACCAGTGAGAAGAAATTATTCGTTTAGATTTTATTATCTTCATTTCCGGTGCAACTTAAAATAATCTGCTGTTTAAATTCTTCTATAGAAATACTATTTAAGGATCGTTTCTTTTTCAATTTTTGATACATATCGGACGAATTTATGTATAAAACATATATAAACTCACTGTCGGACATATAAATTAACTTTGTGTGAAATTTGAAAAACGGTAGACTCAGCCGTTTGGAATTTATAAGGAAGAAACTCAAAGTGACTTATATATATATATATATATATATATATATATATATATACAACACTAATCTACGTACATGCATGTTTCGAGGCCCTACCCCTCTTCAGCGTAGCCTGACTTTTATTACGACTCGAACCCTGGACCTTATGTATTTCAGTCCAGCATCTTATCCATTACGCTATGATGCCATAGACGATATACTGTTTAGTTTAAAAAATCAAAGACAACAAAAAAAAACTACGTGTATATATATATATATATATATATATATATATATATATATATACATAGAGAGAGAGAGAGAGAGAGAGAGAGAGAGAGAGAGAGAGAGAGAGAGAGAGAGATCATGCGACCAGCAAGGAAGGAAAATAAGTAAAAAAAGAGGAAGTACATCTGAATTTATGACTGGAGATTGTCGCTTGAGAATGTTGGATTTCGAAGAAAATAGCAGCCGAAGAGTGTTCGGGTTAGAGATACATAAGCAGCGATGATTCAATTGGTTATGGTTGAGAACATGCGTTTCTTCAATCTCAGTACTTGCCGGATAGTGTAAGTAGACGTTCTAATAATTTTGTATCTACGTATTTATGACGATAAAATATTGACATTACATCATGTTAAATGCACAAAGTTCGTTTCACCGACATACTGAACATGCTTTAAAAAGAATTCGTCGGAATTGCGTCACAAATGAACATGACATATTCCCAATCAATCCGACAAGTCGCAAAATGCAATCCCTTCACTGATTTGGTTTCTGCATGCCAGAAATTTTCTACCTTAATTGTTTCCTTTCTCAAACTACCAGACTTTACAAGTTCACCTTTTTTTATTGATTACCTAAATTTATAAACATGCAAAAGTTCAAATGTTATTTGAGCAATTATTTGTAAGATCAAGAATCAGTATGTCTTGCTTGCGGTGAAAAAGATTAATAAAAGCAGACACATATTCATGAATATTAACTGTTTTTCATAACAGGAAAACCCACACACAAATTAAATAATGTTCTAATAATTCCCTAAAATATACATGCACGTACTCGGTCTAGTTTTCAAGGTAGTTTAATTAAATGAATGCTTACAACTAAACCTCTTGGCTTTTCATATATAATATCGTGAAAAATAGTTGTCTTTAAGTAAAACAGTTAAATTGATATCCCGAAGCTTTTGAGATGTAATATCCTTTAACTTTCATATTTTTACGAGCTTGGTCATATGATGACGGACGAGCATATACTACATTTTCTCTTAAGGAAGAGATAATATCTAGGAGGATAGTCGCATGGAGCACAAATATTACACTACTTCTCAAAATAGAAGTAATTAATCGGAGGATATCTCATGACCACATAGCAGATATAAAATTACGTTTACAAAAAGAGGAGGTAATGCATGGGAGGATAGTATTATAACAACATAACAGACACTTTACATTACTGCATTAATTGCGCAGTAAAAAAGTACATTTTTCTAAAATACTAGAGCAAATTAAACTGAGAACAAATAATAGTACATTTAATAAAATGAGGGTAGAATGTCGGATTCAACTGGCAATTAAAAATTTTAATTTAGATGTGTTTATATGTCGTTCATCGTGAACGTCAGATCGACTAGACAATTTTATTATACCGCACCTGTTCAAATTAAAACAGGCTTATCATACTATTCTTATGTAAATATATATTGAAAATTCTTGTTGATCTTTAATACATATTTCCATTCTATGGAGGTCAGACGCGAACACTGACCTCATGATATAAATATACAATATTTCTTCAAACTGAAACATAATTATCAAAGTATACTTTTTTTTACATCGGGTCATCACTTATAAAGGCCTGAAGGCCACTCAGGGATACGGGTTATTGCGTGTACAGTAATCAATGAGATAGTATTGTAGTAATCATTAGTATTGGGGGTTTTGATAGAATGTCTTACTTAAGGGGACGGTTTGTCAGGAGTTTGTTTATGTTGGACTTGCAGACGTCCACGTTGTAGTCAGATGGGAAACAGAAAAGCGGCAGAGAGTTCCACTGGCGTGCAGTTCTAAGAAAGAAGCTTTTCTCATGGAATCTACGTTTAGATTCACGCGAATACATATCAAAAGTCTTTGTAAAAGTTTTTGGTATATTTCCTTTCTATGGAGGCAAGACGCGAACGCAGTCTCCACAATTTTATTATATCATCCCTGTTTATGGTTAAACATACTTAATGCTGAAACATACGTGAATATTTTATAGAAATAAAAAAATACAGCACTTTTAATATATACATATATATATATATACATATATATATATATATATATATATTATTT
Organism: Euprymna scolopes; assembly: GCF_053919585.1. NCBI lineage: Eukaryota > Metazoa > Mollusca > Cephalopoda > Sepiida > Sepiolidae > Euprymna > Euprymna scolopes. Next base: position 2,343,832 of record NC_136487.1, on the reverse strand, counting down.
CCTTCTTCCTCGATAATTTACAGCATGCCTACTAAATAATGAGTTTTATTTAGCAGGAACATTTCAGCAAATTGACGTGCGGTAGCATGAGAATGGGATATGTTTACATAATAAATAAACACGTGTTACGAATCGACACATTCGGTCCATTGATAAGTTATAAAAAATTGGTTAGCAAATAAACTTGTAGTTTTATAAACAGCTTCTACATATATATGTTGATTGATAAATATATGAATATTGAAAATAGCCTCCTTATGGCGTACTGCACGTCGTGGCCTTTGAATAGAAAATATATTTATATGCAATCTACTGAGTTATGTGGCTACAAGCATAGGTGTTGGAGTGTCCTTGGAACACCTAACGGAATATATAAAAATGAGAATATATTCAGTCACATGCAGTTCATTTGTTCAGAACTTAACCGGAGGGTATATCTTTTGTTAACACTTCTATTTCTATTTGCGAACTCATTTCTACCAGTCATACACACGTATGTACATAAAAAGTATAAAAATGCGGTAAAAAGTTCTTTTTTGTGCCTATTATTCTAAAACGTGATTTCAAGTTTAATATTTAATTACATATTTAGTTCATATTTATTTATTATAACGTTTATATTTGCTTTACTAATATCTAAGACAAGGTAATATTTTATGTAATTAAAAAAATAATTTGAGAGTCTGTAAATTCAATGATTTATCACTTAAAAAATAATAACCATGTTACCGACCAGAGAATATGTTTATATATTCATATTTTGTTAATCATGGAGATATGTTGCCATTGAAATTATGCGCACAAAATATGTTTCTTATGGTCGTTGTACCAGTTTACATTGTGTTTTTATGCTATATTTTAAATTTAGGTAGTTCGAATTGCGTTATCAGTTGTGATTCTGTTTATCTGTTCATGTGTTCATTTTTAAACATTGTCCACGTGTTCTCACGATTCTCTTCTCTGGTCATTCTTATGAATTGTTCATGTATCTTATTTCCTCCTAATTATTATCTTGTCTATAATATTTCTTGTTTCATCGCTCTTCGTACTGTTCTTTATCTTCAATGTCTTTCGCTGCCGTGATCAATCTATGTGTGTTTTGCTTCATTTAGTATTCAAATTCTTTGTTTGTCTGTTACATAGTTTTTACACTTCCCTGTTTTATTCATTTTGTTTCATCTGTTGTGTGTAATGCATTGTACATGTTTTCTCTTATCTAAGTATTGTATTTCTCTTACCGATGAGTGGCCCAGACTGCCTTCCTAGCGATACTGCACCGGTGTTTGCTTTTTCATTAGATTTCTTCTGTATAATTTGTTAAGAGTTTCCTGCTTCTTTTATGTTCCTTTTCTCAATCTCTCTCATATCCGGAGATTTGATTTTCCAGAACTCCTAAATATTTGTAAGTTATATGTTATGCCAGCGCACTCATTTCCTACTGGTTGTCTTTTTTTCCCCTTTTAGTATTTAGTAGTGTACAGGTACTTTCCGGATACCAGTCAATTGTGTTGGTTGTATATTCTCGTCCCATGTATAAGCAGCACCAGCTCCTTATTATGCAAATGGCCTCTGGTCATCTACGTATTTAAGTTGGTTTATTCTTTGTTCTGCGGCTGTAAAATTGTATTCGGCTGTATATTTCATGAAAATGTGAGTGTTATCATTGCTATGATGAGCAGTAGTGATTATTATTATTATTATTATTATTATTATTATTATTATTATTAGAACCGAGGAGATGTCGTTGAAGGAGCATGTGGTTAGAAGTGAGGAGTGGATGCTTAAGGTTTGGCAAATGAAGTGGAGGTATGTAAGATCAAGACTGATTATGTGAAACGTATGGATAGAGAAAGGGTAGAAGAACGGGCTTGGAAGAAAATGCACGGAAGGTTCTTCCAGAATATAGCAGAAAAAGCCGATGAAAGATCATGGCAATGGCTTAGAGCTAAGTATCTGTCTAAGAGTACTGAAGCTTTTGTTTGTGCTGAACAAGAGCAGGCATTAGGAACACGATTGTTCAAAAATGTGGTTCTAGGAGAGAAGTTGCTGCAGAATGCCGGATTTGTGGTAAGACCTCAGAGTCAATTGCGCACCTTGCAGCAGGGTGTAATGGACTGACCCTGAGAGAGTAGCAAAAAAAGACACGGTCGCATGGGACTCCGGATAGATTGGGAGGTGTGTAAAGGCATGGGGTGAAGTATGCTGAAAAATGGTTTGAGAAGGTGCCTGATGAAGTGAGATGGCAAGGTAGAGGTATGGTAGGACAAAAGTGTCATAACGATAAAGCAATTGGAGCATAATCGTCCGGATTTAGTCGCCATTGACAAGGTATCAACAAACTGGTAGATTGTAGACTTTTCAGTACATTAGGACAGGAATGTTAGAGCGAAGGAAAATGAGAAGTGGCCTTGGAAATAAGGCGTTTACACGGGGTTAACACACAAATAATACCGGTTGTAGTTGGTACGCCATGAGTAGTATCAAGTCGTCTGGAAGGACAATTGAAAAACTACAACTCCTCGATGTTTTAAGGGGCCTTCAGACCTCTGCAATTGTAGGTACTACTAACATCCTTAGGACAACCCTTGATCTTTGAAGCTCCTGGTTTGAAGCCGGGATTAAAGGAAATCATCTGGAAATTAATCCCACCCCTTTCCAGATAGACGTTGATAAACGAAATCAGAATTATTATTATTATTATTATTATTATTATTATTATTATTATTATTGTTATTATTATTATTATTATTATTATTATTATTATTATTATTATTATTATTGTCTACTCATTTCTGACTAATACGCATATTATTGTAATTTTTCCAACCTTAAACAGTTTATAATGCCACTATTATATTATAGTTTTGCGATTTCCCCCACAAATTTTCCCAAACTTCCTGGACACTTACGAATAAAATCTTAACTTAATTGTTTACACCGCTGTCTTATATTCCAAAAACCGAAAAGTTATATCTTGAGTGTGAAATAATTGCTAATTATTTAGAACAATCTCTCAACTATGTAATTATCAAGAATACACGTACCGCAACTTTTATATGTACTGTCTTTCCCGAACATGCTATTAAAATTACTTTGAGGGATGATTCTATCAAACCGTATGTTCAAGTCACCCACATTGATAGCGTCCTTCTGAAGGTTATGGCGGAATCACTTTATGTCCCCTCGAAGCATACAGGAACTATTTTTAGAAAGAAATTATTTTTTTACATTTCTATAGCGACGATTTTTTATGTGGACAATCCTAGCGCCATCTTACTGCATCGACTTTAAAGCATGTCCTCCACATGATCGAGTAATATCATATAATCAAAAATAAAATAAAATCAATATTACCGGATCCATTAAAATAGTCTCTTGTTGATAAAAATCTAATCGGCATTTAGGTATACGTAATCGTAAATTTAAGAAAACAAATTTACATATTAAAGAGTACAGGTTACCAGGAATAGATTAAGGAATACTAATGCGGACTAGGGAACATAATTTGCAGCCTTTAAATTTCAATCGGATCTACTGTAGACAGTTTAACTAATAACTACGCTTCTATATCATAATGACGTTGGAACACTGATCCCTATTAAATCAGCGAGATTAATTGCCGCTGAGTAAGGTCAGTATTAACATTTGTAAGCGTTAGGGTAAAACAGAAGCTCTATGTGCTCTTGGTTTTCTGATTGTTTCAGAGTTCTCATTGCCACTGGAATGATGCAGTGCAAACTCATGCGTAGGTTTAATTGCGAATCATTCATCTTTACTCTACGATGATCAGAAGGTCTTTATCGATCCGACCGACGAACACCACACATGGAATCGTATGCGTAAAAGGCGTTACTAGTATTTGATCAAGCGCTTCAATAAATCGATCTCAAATACTAGTCAAAATGATATTAAAGATAACCAGAAAAGTGTAGACATGTATAGAAACAACCACATTAATTAGAAAATACTTGCGTTTCCCACTTAGTGTAATAACCTCAAAAAACACTAGCTTCACCAAAGAATCTCATAATTATACGAGGATGTTGTTTTCTTGCCTGGTGTGTATTAAAATGTTTACACTAGTAACTAAAAAAATAAATATAATTTATAAATCCACACATATTTTTTCTAAATTATTAAAGCGAACGTATTTTACTTCCCCATTTGCTTTATATTTTTGTTATATTTTTAGTTCCTTTATTATTAGGAAATAGAATACGTATGCAATAAAGGTTTGGTGTATGGGAATTATAACCAAAATACTACAAGAAATAACACTGACGAGCCAACAATATCCATCTGAAAAATATAAAATTCTCTATACAGGCTTATATGAAGAGCTGATCATAATTCGCGTTGAAGCTAATTACATATTTACACATGGGATTAAAACGATATCTACGAAATCATTTCTTGACTATGTAGTAGAATTGTGTGTTCTATTGAATTTTTGGTTTCCGGTAATGCTGATATAACCCTTGTTCAAAAGAATTCATCGTATAATGTTAGATAAATAAGAATTGCTATTATAACGAGAGTAGAATAGAACCTGATGTTTGATAACATTCCTAAGATTATTACGCAATACACACTACAGATATGATAAGATTTCAATCCGGCATAGCATTCTATTTCAACAAATGAATCAACTCAGGAATTAAATAAGATAAGTAAACGTACATTTCTGTTCTTAAAAGAAAATGGCCTTACTTATAAATATTTATTACAGTTATTACACAAATCCAATATTTGGTTACAATCTATTCCATTATTATAAACATTTTAAGATCTCTTTTTGTTCAACACAAAGCAGAAATGCATTGTCGCAAGTATAATTTATTTGTCTATTAATCAATTTATTTCTCTTTCAATGTCTATTTTTGTAATGTTGTCGTAAGGCTCGAACCGTGTTTGAGACAGTTCATAACTCTCTCGCACACTCACGCCGTCTGGTTCCGTCGAGAAGAAACAAACAATCAAAAAGTAAATACATCCGACTCAGTTTTTCTTTTCTGTTTTATCAAAAGATATACATAATTATTACTTTCCAAACAATGGCTACTTCTTGTTTTCCTAACTCTTCATTTCGTCTGCCATAAGATTATCTCCTGCCGTCTCGACACCAGCTTAAAGTCTCTTGTCACCATCACGGGACCACACGTCCATCTCGCTAGAGTCTTTTTTTCCGACCTCACTCTGGCTTATCCCAGCCTTTTTTTTTCTTCAAACTTTACATGACCAAACTTTGCTTCTCTCGGACAACATACTGTCCTTCCTTTTCTTTTTCCTCTCATGCAAGCCATCACAAACTTCCTAATTTGCATAATTGTTTTTCTGCTACTGCTGCTAATATCTTTGCAAGCCATCCATCCTGCATCTCTTATTGTTATTTCAACACGCGCTCATACGCGCTGTTACATTTTTGACTAAATTATTATGTTCGAACAAAATGTTGAAAATGATATGTAATTATTAAGTTAATAATTTTTCAATGTATCATCAATTGAACTAAATGCTACAAAAAGTATGTAATTTAGTTAAGGTAAACATAATTCATCTTCATAAAATTACTTGATGAAAATAGCTTCTTTTCAAATTTTAACAGTGTCACGAACAAATGCAATTTTCTTCACCAACTATTACTTGTCAATTAATAATGTTGCCCGTCTTACAGAAAAATCGAAATACATTACAGTTGATTTAATTTCATAGTTTATTTAAAATGTATTTTAGTACTTACACTAATTAGTTGATTTCTTTTCAAAATAAAAAGCAGCTATAATAAATTATTTAAAAAAAAACAGCCATAAGCAACGTAGATACGTCAAATATACAGACACTGATGTAAGAGTTTCCAACAATTCTATTTATTGTTGCTGGGACTTACCCATGCACAAGTTATGAATGCTTCCGAACTGTATAAAGTGACCGATATTTACGACTATCAGGGTTTCTGTATACTTTATAGTACAATCAGTTCGACATATACTGAGCCATTTCGATGACCGGATTAATGTAAAAATTCTTGGTAACCCTAGGAAGTTCGCCCTCCTAGACTTTGATTCCCGGTTTTAGAGAGAGTAAGTATATCGCTTGTCAACTGATGCCGATAGCGCAACTCAGACGTCTTTTGCAGAGCTAGAGTGTTCCTCCTTCGGGGAACTAGCTTATATTCTTACTTTCTGTGTCACATGGTGTGAGAAAAATAAATACTGCGTGTGTGTGTACTTCACCGCACGCCATATTAGATTTAATACTACGACTGTTGTTCTCTATATATTCTGTTTGTATCTCAATACAAATACTTTTTTCTCTTACACGTATCCGTGTTCATGTCTTCCACAGTGACCCTTCCAGGCTACTACAACTTCGCGATAAGGAACTCGAATTGCCTAAGAGGATACTCACAACAACGTCGCAACGAACAACTCAAATTAAGAAATGGCTACCGACAACAAAATTAATTTCGAACAAAACAAAAACGAAGCGGATAAAATAATATAAGCAAGTACACACCGAAGCTATCGAACAACGGAGATACTCTTTCAACTGGGACTGCAAAAAAAGATTTTCAACTATTTATGAAAAGGAAAATAAAATCGTTGTGATGGGCACTAAAGACAAATTCCTAAAACAGTACTTTAAGATAGTTCCATTAATAACTAAATAGAATAAAACCGTAAGAACGATTTTCTAAACTACAATTGTTCTTCCGCAAAGAAAAAAACGCAAACTTGATGCAAGGTAAAACATTAAACTATAATTGTTTAGAGTTAACATCGGCCAACACCAGTGTCTATATATTTGACGTATCTAAGTTACTTATGCGTATTTTAATTAATTTATTATAGTTGCTTTTTATTTAAACAAAACATTAATCTATGATTATTTAGAGTAAGCGTCGGTCATGAACACTGACAGCTTAAGACTAGCAGAATTGTCATGTTTGCTGAAACACAAATGTCGGGAGAAATGCGTATATTAATCAGCAAATACTGGTAAAACTCGGGAGTGAACCTAATCTTAATCTACAGAAACTTGCAGAGGAATGTCAAAAAAATTAGAGAACGATTCTAAAACTATAGAAGAATCGACGTAGCATACATCCGAAAATTACTTCCTTAAAAAAACAAAAACAAAACGTTCTCAATATGAATCATAAACTTATTCCCATAAAACAGTAATCGACGAATTACGTTTAAAAACGAGCTGATCACACAGAAACAGATGTAGTTACCCTCAAGACGATGTAACCTATGCGGAGAATTATATTCAACGAAATTCTGTTCATTTCGGAGTAAAACTTGTCATAATTGTGGCAAGCTTTGTCATAATATGTCGTCTCGTAGAAACAAACGAAAAACAAAAAGTAGAATCATACAGAAAAAATAGGGAAATACGTAATAGTCAAAATATTTAATGAAACAGTGAAAGTACTGGGTTCGACCTTTGAAATATAAATTTGCATAGGAGAATAACTCTGAACAAAGAATCTTCGCAGAACCCAAGTTAGCTTGCACGGTGACAAAAACACGGTTATTTTTTTATTGGAGAATTATATTTACCAGTACATATAAAGGGAACTATTAAAACATTGAAGACGTACGTTATGAAAAATTATTTGATTTGAATTGAGTGAACGGTTTATAGAATTTATTAACACACATTTTTAAATCAGAAAATATGTAAGATGTAGAAAGTCAAAAGAAACTAAAATGTACTGCACGAAATCTCTTCGATATTAAGCTGTATATAAAACATGACCAAATTATTAGCAAATGAATTGCATGCATCAAATCAAAGACATCAAAAAGAATATAGCGCATACTTCAAGAAATATAGAAATCAAGAAATAATTGAGCAATTATTAAAACGTGAGCAGTAGATAAAAGCGTCATACAGAGTTACATGAAAAGGAAAACAATGTTAGTGTCAAGTAAATTAATAAAAACACACAAGTGAAGCATGCATGGTCCCCTATGAGTGCACAGTGAACAAGGCATAAAAGGTGACTAGTTCAGCATTTGCCCCTCCTCATTCAGTCCCAAAAGTCCCCAGGGGACGTCAAATTCTGGTGAAAATGAACAAAGAGTGCAGTTTTAGGCCTTAACATATGTACATTTGAGGTCTGCATCAGGCAAAAAAAAAAGAAATGGCTAAGTCCATCATATGCTCCCTTCCATTTAGTCTCAAAAGTCCCCAATGCCTTAACATATTTGAGTTTCAGTTCAGCACCATGCAAAACTCCTGAATAGACGTACACAGAAATTTTTTTAACAGAAATGGTAAAATAGTCCAAAAAATGGAGTGTTTTTATTAGCCCTAAAAAAGCCGCTGGCCCTCACGCAGAGGAATCGCGAAGTATATTATGTAGACATCAGTTAGTTACAGCTTGTCAGAAAGTTTTTTAAAAATCCAAAGCATCAATTTTTTTAATAAGCGCAAAAGTATTAATTTTAGCCATTTAAACCTGACAGTCACCCCTAAGGGGAAACCGGAGTTTTTTCCCGGAAAATCTGTTCCGTTACGTTTTTACTCATATCATGTTTAATGTTAGTGCAAAATTTAAAACATTCCAAGGCGTAGTTATTGAGAAAAGTGCAGACAGACGAACGAAAAGGGGTGAATTTACAGGTTCACTCTCCTTTTGTCGGGGTACCAACAATATCCACCCGAGCAGTAATTACAAATGACAAATACATACGAGGAGCATTCAATTATAAGGACTTGTAACATTTCAGATTATATGCATAAACATACGAAATTAATTAAACTTGCGCAACGGAATTAAGATATCATTCAGAAACTAAGTTATGTTATTACTAACAAAACGTAGACTCTAAATGAATTTGTACAGGATTGGCGATATCGTGTATATTATACACATATCTTACTCATAAGCGCAACTAAATTAATTGAATAATAAACTAAAGTTAAGTGGCACATGCGATGCGTTACTGGTAGTGGACGAGCCGATCGTCGCCATTTTTAAGTATTCGATGTTGACTTATCGCAACCAGTATAGCGATGGTCGAGCGGGAAGAAAATTCACTGAAAATTTGACTATTGTTCTAAAGTGGAACATTATGTTAACAATTTTTTTGCTGTGCAAAAGGACTTGTTGTATTTTTTAAGATTCTTCCATGCACACACTATGAATTTTTTAGAAGTATAAACAGACCGAGAGTTACCCACTCTCGGTGTGTGTGTGTGTGTGTGTGTGTGTGTGTGTGTGTGTGTGTGTGTGTGTGTGTGTGTGTACGTCGTAGAACGCCATCTTGGCGTTAAGTACTACGACTTTTATTCTTTGTATATTCTGTCATGTTTTCAATACAAATACTTTTTTGACCCATATCCGTATACGTGTTTTCTTTGTAACAGTTTTGGACAGCACCATTAATATAATAATAATTAACCTAATGAACTTTTCTTTTTATGTGTAGCCATCTAATGCTAGATTTACAACCACCTTTATATAAGTTATCATTTCTAACGGCGCCAACAATAAAATCGCATAGACACGTATACTTACAAAGGCTGAAAAACATCAGAGTGAACATGAATTATAATACTTATAGTTCAATACTACATTTTCATATATTGCATTTATACTTCGCCATTATCATGAAAAAGTTTCATCAGAAATATATGAATTTCGGTGCGACTATAACGAGATTCCTACCCTCAAATGTCATTTATAGTGTGATTCCTAACTTATTTTTTCTGGTCTAATTTAATTCTTATCAAAGGAGAGTAAGATAATCATAATTTTTAACGCTATTTTATTCTTTTCTATTTTATAAAACATGCTGAAAAATACATTAAACGAATTATGAACGATAAACAGAATGATCTTCAGTCGTCAATATAATACAATTGAAGAACTAATTTAGTAAAAAGTTGGTGAATATCGTTTGGGTATGTAAAAGTAACTAACATCGATACCCTGACACAATCCAAAGACCATTGATCATCAATGCGTGTGCAATCGTTCCGATAATTTTGCACACGATTGCTCATGTTTTCTACGCAAGTTTATCTCCAGCTAAAAAAACGGCTACAATTGTATTTTCGGCGCCCTGAAAATCTGGCCTCTTGTATATGTATTGGGTTGTCTGTTGTTTCCCTCAAGCGCACTTGCCGCAGGCATTTTCCTCGACCAGAAAATCATGTTGAAGGAGATGTTCTGTTGCTGTTTCCTCACTGCGAATCACTCAAGAATAGAAATCTCGTACAACATCTCGGCAGAATATGCGCGTTTAATTATGTTTTTCCATGTTTTAAAGGTTAAAGGTTTACAAGTGGAAATGGCCGAATCAACTTGGAAGGTGAATATTATATGATCTGCTTTTCGTTCTCGTTTAGTTTTTTTTTATTGAATCACTCATACTGGGGTAGGAATAGAAAATGTGGGTAGGAATCACACTTTTATTGCACCGAATTTCCTTTCTGTCAAATTTACAATATCATGAGACATCAATAAAAGAAGCTATCGGCGTCTGTCACTGTTCTGCAATTCGTTTAATATTGTACATTTTTTCTTCACTTTTATCATACTTCTGATCCCTCTTTTGTCTACCATATTTCTAGTTTCTTAAATTTGTGATCGCATTTTTATCATTTTAAATGTTACTCATTACTTGTAAAATATGTCTGTGTGGAACTATTAAAAGTGATAAAAAAGCAAACCAGTAATACCCAGATTGAACCGTTTATGGCGTCTTCTCTGAGAAGGCGAATTCAGAGAGAATATAAAGTCCACAAGCGGCCACCCTGTTTATCAGCCACAAGGTCATTTAACGTCTGTGATCGAACGAGAATAAAAGTCGACAAAATTACGTCGAACACTGGTAACAGGGAACGAAAATGCTTATGGCAAGTCAGAAACCCCTGGTTGTCTAAAAAAAATTATTACAAAATCATTCACTCTCAATAAAACGTCAATATATTAAAAGCATAAGATGTATTCTCAAAGTCACTGAAAAATTGTGGCATCATTCTACTGCTCCAGAAAGTATCTCACTCTTGATGTCATCCACTAACTTATCAGAAGAGAAATACCTCCTATGATGTAGTACTGCTATCACACCCGGAAGAAACTTCTGCGAGTAGCCTTCCCTGCATTGATATGGTACAAAGTTGGCTCGAAATTTAATGGACGATGACTTTTTCTTTAACTTCCTCTTTCTTATAGAAAAAAATGCTACGCGTCTATATCTACTGTATCGTTACTTTTATCGTAAGTGCTCGCATAAGGTTCAATCTATACCCCCTCCATATAAAACTTTAGTAACAAATACTAGTTTACAACAACTTGGCTAAGTATTTTAATCCTGGGCCTCCCAAATCAACGTGTATTAGACCATTTCTACAATAGTGTGGTCCCTGTTTGTTTTGTGTTCGGAATTTATTTCTGTGCAGTTCGAACAGGTTCATCCTTCCAGGCTTATCCTTCTCTCTGAGAAAGGGGTTAGTTTATTGTTAATTGCCTGAGGGATTTTTCCGGGGAATTCCGATTGTCTGCCCAGGCACGTTTTGCAGGTCAGAGTTCCTTTCGTCAGAGACGTTGATTTCTTAATGCTACTTTCTGAGCCTGTAGTCTAAGTTCTTGAAGTGGGAGACACTTAAAGAAAAAGCACATACACCTTCTTTCACTCTATTACTATTCCTAATATATATATATATATATATATATATATATATATATGTGTGTGTGTGTGTGTGTGTGTGTGTGTGTGTGTGCGTGCAGAGTTTCTTTCCTTAAAAGTTTCCTCTGTGGAACATAATACCGTCGCTCTGCTTCCCAGTTGACTATAACAAAGTCGTTTCAAACTCTAAACTAAACTAATATATATATATATATATATATATATATTCTTGTTAAACCGGCTTATATAACTAAACCCTACTTAATCTTCACTATCATTAATTGTCACGATGTTTTCTTGCTTTCTATTTAACCCTCATTTACCTTTATCTTTTAATCACTCCACCCCTGCATTTTATAAGCGTAGATCCATCATCAAAAACATTAATTGCTTATTGGAAAAAAAACGTTGATTAAGTTAAATTTTGTTTGGTAATAACATATCGCTATTCCATCAATTAAATCAAGAACTGTTTTTTCCCCCAGAAGAATTTCACAAATATTTGTTGAGACTATATCTGACTTACATCAATTTCTCTTTCTGAATCATTAGTTTTTAGATGGTAATGGCTACTATTCACACTGATATATTACTTTTTGAAATGTGACTAGAACCAGCACAGCTATATCTACAAGTGAATTGTATGTTTATTTACCTATGAATTAATATTCTCCGCGCATATTTTAAACTTGAACAATGAATTCCGGTGAAATATTAATTGAATTTCTGTGACAAATTCTTATCAAAGAGGTTGAGGCATAAATTTTCCGAAATCAAACGTGACAGCCTTTTATTAATACAAAATCTTTAGATTAAGACACGCCATTTTGATTAAAGGCAACAGATCGACTTGTATCGCTTGGCTTAAATTTTACATAAAATCTTGATTTTTAAAGTCGTTGTGAACAGTTAAGAAATTTCCGCTGAGTTATGTTTATCACTTCCTTCCCGGTTGATGAATTGTGTCGGAGATACACTAAATAGTTAAAACAATGATAAGAATATCCTGTTGGCAGAGCCCTATTTATTACGAACGTGTACAGTTAAACTTCGGAAAGGTTTTTCCTTATTGTTTTAAATAAAATGTATCTTTTCCATCAACGTCATATTTGTTCAAATGCGAATTATAAAATAACACACTTTATTTCCATGTGTAAAACCTATTAAAAATATTACGTAATTGAAGTAAAATATTTTAGTAATTGTTTCCTGTGACACCACATATCAAGATCCAAAAACCACTCGAAAATAAGGATTGATGAATGTAAGGCGATAGTATAGCCATCGTTAATGGAGTAAAGTGTGTAGATTTTTATTATTCATGGGGACGAATCAACTAGAATTTTTTACATTGAATTTGAATACTATGTTGTATTAAACAGAGAAGCATGCCGGCGAAATAATGCCTCACATGCGAGCAGTTCTGGGAAAGAAGCTTCATTCATTTACAGTTAGGCACAGAAAGAAAGTAGAGGAAATCATATACCGTGGTTGTAGCTAGTTTAACGCTTTTTTGAAGGTTAAGCAAGGGGACCCTAAATTGGAGTTCAGTTGCAGGGAAGAGCGAAGGGCGTCACCTACTAGGTATCGAAGCCAGTGTTTAACTATCAAAGCTGAACAGGACGTACCGAACCGCTTCTGTTCAGATGTGGCCACAGTACCTAACCCTCACCCTCACCCTAACCCTATTTCAAATACAGTACTCCATCGGCAGTGAGATACCTTCTGGAACGGTAGAATGATCTCTCCATTTTTCCGGCGGTCTTGTTAACAGTTTTTCTGTATGCGTTCGATTTCAGATCAGAAAAAGGAAATTGTAAACGTTATTTTCATAAATATGTACAGAAAAAAAACAACTTTTATCTGACTTTTTTAGTGGTTTCTAAACCGGTAATACATATTTTTTTTCAAAATTGATTTTGTCAAAATAATGTAAAAAATGTGCCATAGTAATTTCAACATCCATAGAACTTCATTAAAATGCAAGCGCATAATAATGGATGACAAAAATAAAAATTAATCAACGAAAACTGCAATAAACTTACAAGGATTATGAAAAACCTAATTCTTTTACTATTACCCCAGGTGTTTAAATGTTCATATGTCGTAGAAAAATAAAATTTATAAATATATCTAATAATAAATATAAAAAGGACAATCTATAAATTTCTGACTAAAAAAGGCTTTTATGGCTTTTAAAATTGTTTTATTTATTTATGAATGCGCAGATTTTGGAAAACGGAACAATAAACCGGAAAAGGATCGACGGTCTCAACGCCAAGCTTTAATCTCCCACTATGTATACTATTATATTCAGTCTGTATATACCAATCGTAATAGATTAAAAAAGTTTTAGATTAGTAATGTAATACGAAAAGAAAAAAATGTCACCCATGAAAACGAGAACCTTCTAAATTAAAACCTTGAACTATTATCTAAACTCAAATGTAAATTAATACAAAATTAAGCCGACTTCACAAATTGATAAAAAGTTCATTACTGAATTTTAATTACAAGGTGAAGCTCGAATAATTCGAACTCGAGAAAGATAACGCCAAATCATCCCCAACTTAATATGGGAGGGGAGATAATCTTCAAACAGCGTCCTGAATTAATAATTGAGCACCGGACTTATACTAAGTAGATATTAAACAGTCTCTCATGCCTATTCCATATTTTTAATGGAGAGTAGATAATGCAGTGGCTGTGTTATCGGCAGCTCCAGTAACTCTCGCTTCGCCTTTTTTGTCCCTCAGTTCTCATTTCCAATGAGGGATTTTTCTGACAAAGGGTGAAGAAACAGCTGCTTTCCAGATCGGTAGTACTTTGTGAACAATAGCCTGAGCTGTCGGAAAATTTCTGTTTCTATGTCTATCCTTGTGGCCATGTCACTAGTAAGGGTGTTGGAGGTAAACGTTTCGTCTGGGCTGACGTTATCCGCCTGATAGTCAGGGACCCGAACCTTGGATTAACCACTAAGGAGGCTGTCCTATCAGTAGGTGGAAAATATTGGGGCTGATGTATTGCCATTTGGTGAATGGAGTCTGGACCATGCAGTAGTCTCTGGTGGGGCCTCTCGATGCCATACTAGTGGGTAATTGTTACGGCTTTACCTTATCATGTGCTACATAAAGAAAATCCTGTCCTTTTCTCTCTGTCCTGCTCTAACCATTTATGCCGGCCTGTTCCACGAATCCCAAAACCTCAACATGAATATCTTCAGAAAAAAATCTCGAATAAACCTAGAATCCCATCTTCCAACGTAGACCCCTACTACCATGTCTCCTTCTCCAACATCCGGGGTCTACATTCCAACCTTCCAGAGATTGAACCCCAATTACAGGAGGCGAAACCGGACACCTTATTTCTAAGCGAAACTGAAATAGAGCCGACCACTTCCCTAGATGAGTTCATAATTAAAGGATACTCTAAATTAACATCTTAATCTGATCCCCAAGATCGTAATGGGCATGCAATATGTGCCTACATTAAAGATGCTTTCCCGTGTGGTATGGATATCTCCAGAGAAGACCCTAATTTTCCTTATATGTGTTCCGGGTTGCACTTGCTTACACCACTGCATTTATATTTGTCCTCTATCGGCCCCATAAACGCGGAGATACTATCTTTAAGAGTATATCTGAGAAAATAGACCACGTTCTGTCTGAACATACCTCGACTAACATTCACATCTCTGGTGACTTCAATGTCCATAACGTGGAATGGTTGACTCACTCAAATAAGACAGATTATGGGGTGAGGTTCTGTCATGATTTTGCCATTGCTTATGAGCTTACTCAGATTGTTTGCGAGCCCACCTGTGTGCCCGATACTACTGGTCAGTATGCAAGCCTTCTAGGTCTTTTTCTCTCAACTTCCCCTATGTTCATGTTCCGTTCTTTCTCCTTTAGGATCCTCCGAACACTCCGTTGTATCAGGTAAGATAAAAATGAAAAGTAATAAGTCCACAGACGTACACCTCCACCGTACTATATACCGATACTCCAAGGCTGAGTGGGATAGCTTCCGTACATTCATATCTGATCTACCTCTGCATTCCATGTTTAAAAAGGATGAGTACTCTATAGTATCAGACCTGACCGAATGGTTAATTGTAGGCATAGATCGATTCATAGCATCTAAAAACTTCCAACAACAACCTAACAGCCAGCCATGGTTCTCCCCAGAATGTGCTGCTGCCATCGCGCACAGAAATCACTTTTTCCATAGCTACCAAAGTAATAGATGCACTGAGACTAAAGCTGCTTTAAGGACCGCCATCAACCACTGCAAAAGAGTAATAAAAAATGCAAGAGAGCTATATGCTTAGTCCGTTAAGTCCAAAGTAGTTGATCAGCGGCTTGGTTCCCACCAGTTTTGGCAAATAACAAATAGGATCCTGAACAGAAGTGTGCGTTCTATCCCAACCATTATCGATGGACCAGAGGTCATCTCGTCAGCATCAAACAAGGCCAAACTATTTGCCAAGAACTTTGCAGCTAATTCTACCCGATGCGACGAAGGCCATCAACTTCCCATATTTCCTCCTATAACACAGAACAAGCTAGATAACATACAAATATCTGTGTATGGGGTCGCCAAGCTAATCAAAAACCTTGATTCCAGTAAAGCAACTGGCCCTGACGTCATCCCAATTATAGTGTTAAAAAAGCTTCAACCAATATGATTTCAGTTCTGCAAGATCTACCGCAGATATGCTAACGGTTATATATCATAGGATTAGAGAATCTCTTGATAAAAGGCTTCCTTTCTAGAGCACTTGCTCTTGAGATATAAAAGGCCTTCGACAAGGTATGGCATAAAGGCCTACTTCACAAGATTTCAAGCTACAGTATAACTAGAAATGTTTTCTCAATCATTAAATCATTTCTCACTGATAGGCTCATAAGAGTAGTGATCGATGGATAACAATCAGAGGCCCGCAGTATTAATGCTGGAGTCCCTCAAGGGTCCATCCTGAGACTAACTTTCTTTCTGATCTACATCAATGATCTCCCTAAACGCATACTTAAATCATTCGTTTACATTTATGCTGATGTCACAACCATCTACGACAACATATCAAAGGCTGTAAATGACAAATTTCTATCTGATTCTCTCTCCTTCCATTTCGAGCGTGTGGTACAGTGGCGGAAGTGGTGGCTGGTTACCTTTAATGAATCTAAAACCAAGCTCCTATCATTACATCATCAACGCTCTGATCCCCATCTGGCATCAATTGAAATGGATTGCTCCCGTCTAGGAAAAGCCCCATGTTTCGTCAAGATTCTAGGCTTGACCTTTACTCCATATCTGAAATGGAAGACGTACATCAAGTTTGTTGCCAAGGTCGCTCGAAAGATGGTGGAATCCTTCTACCGCCCCAGAAGATGCAATTTTCTATCTATATAAAAGCCAAGTGCGTCCAAGGATTGAATACCGCTGCCATATCTGGGAAGGAGCTGCTAAAACCAGCCTATCCTGCCTTGACAGAGTACAACATAGACTTCGTGGCTTAGTTGGGGATGCCATTTTCTCTTCCCTGCAACCTCTCACCCACAGAATAGACGTTGCGAGCCTATCCTTAGTGTATCGTTATTTCCATATTAGGTGCTCGTCTGAGCTCCAATCTCTGGTCTCCCCTCGCCAATCTTTAACTGTCTAGCTGAAACCACTGCAAAAATGTTCCCCACTTTATCTGTGCCTAAATCAAAACGTGGATTCCATGAAAAAAGCTTCTTTCTTAGAACTGCATGCCTATGGAACTCTGTTCCGTCCGCCTGTTTCCCACCTGACTACAACCTGGGTGTCTTCAATTCCAACGTAAACAAATTCCTGACGATCTGCCCCGTTAAGTAGACACTTTACTAAATCTCAACACTAATGCACTGTACATGCAATAACCCTTATCCCTGAGTTGCTTCCATACCTTGATAAGTGGTGGCCACCTTGTAAAAAAAAGTAATAATTATATAAGTTTGGAAAATATATAAGCTCAATGAATGCGATTAGCACAATTAGAACACGTTGAAATGCTAAAATTTCAGAAAAAAATATTAAAATAAGCTTTAGAAAGTGATTTCTTTATCAACATGCGTTTAAATACATAGGTTATAGCTATGAAAAAACCCGAATCAAACAATTGATTATTACAAAAAGAAAAAAACACGCTTCTTTCATGTCGAGATAATTCAGGACAACTGATGGAGCGATTATTGATTGAAAAACGCACGCCACCTTTAAAGCCGCGCAGTAACAAGTGCTCCACACACGATATCAACTTTCTTAACTCTAAAAAAAGTCTTTCCAAGTTGAAAAAAAAGTAGCGTGTTTCCGACCTTTATATTGATTTTACTTTAAAATGTATATCGATTAGAAACGAAATACAAAACTTAATAAAATCGATTTTTCAAACGAAAGTAAAAAATAATAATAATAAAATAAGGAAACGAATCTTAGCATGTTGAAAATGTTTTTTTAAATAGATATATTTTTCTAATATATATATATATATATATATATTTATATATATATATATATTTATATATATATATATATATATGAAATAAAATGAAGGTGAAAGGACCTGAATAATCAACGTTTCGCCCGATTTATGCGGGCTTTTTCAAAAGGGATGATCATTGACGAAAGAGTCAAAAGATTTGGCGCTATATATAATGATGGGGGAGAGCAGCGTGTTTTCCTTACGAAATTTTAATGTTTATATACATATATACATTTTATGAGAGAAAATAAATTAGAGTAAAATAGCGTAGTGGATTACGCCTAAAAGTTAAAATATCGTAGAAATTTAAAAGGAGTTTTTCTTAGGGTCCTGAGAATATGCAGTGAAGAATACATAAAGGAATAAATGGAGTATATCGAACGTACATTCATGAACTTACAATACCCTCAACATTTTTTGACAAATACAAAAAGGTAAGCACTAAAAATTTACCATGACCCAAAGCGAGACAATTCCCTAAATAGCCAGATACAAGACAGACAATTAACATTAACAAATAATAAAAGCAACTACACAATACATAAGAACCTAAATAAGACATGCATTCAAATAACAAAACTAAACTCTTTAATAATTAGGGATCTAACACGTAAAATTATGACTAATACCAACACTAACATCAAAGCCGCATTATATTCCATACCCTGCCTTGATTGTGGAAGAATATACGTAGGAGAAACTCAACGTAATTTCAATAAAAGAATATATGAACACAAAAGAGATGTAAAACACATAGCAATACACTCAACGCCATATTTTGTCACACCATGGAGAACAACCCCCATTTTAATTTTAACAAAGCAACTTTCCTTAAACACATACATAACAAATCCACACGACGTTTAATCGAGTCAGCTATATTCTCCCATTCCAGCAATATAATTAAACAAAGAAAAGTTTTTTTCCACATTGCTCCCTATCAGTAGAAAATATTTATTAAACAGAGCAATTTAGACACAGGTTAAACTCGATATATATATATATATATATATATATATATATATATATATATATATATATATATATATATATTTAAAAAATCCATTCGTAATTTCACTTCATTTTATTATTATTATTTTATATATTTACAGTATATTATTTCATCACTGTCTATTTTTAGCTCTCATTTAGAGATAAGTTTTTAAATTAAAGTGGTTAGAGAAGTTACTTGGTTATTATTAGAATTATGGTTGTTAAAAGAAGAAATGTAGTTTGATATTCTTTTCTTAATTAATGGTGAAGTAGCGCCGATATATGTATGTACTTTATTAAAGGCTCGAGGTCTAGTATTAATATTAATTTCCTGATTTGTATTAGTTAAATAGTTTGAATTTTGTTCATAGTGTTCAACAAATGGTGGGACAATGTCTGTATGAGGACTATTTTGGAGGGAATAATGAGTGTTGTTAGTGCTAGGATGGCTGTTAGGAGAAATATTATTATTCTCATTAATATTATGATTATTATTATTATCTATATTATATACATATATATATATATATATATATTACTTAATTAAATCACATAAATTAATATAAGAAAAGTATAAATTTATGCGTAAACTTAAGGTATTTACTTCAACAGTGTTCAATACGTAAGTAGAGCTAGGTAGTAAGTTATAAAATATATATGGCAATTAGGCTACAGAATATTCCACGTTTCATCCACGCATAAGCCTGATGAGTAAAAGCGTTGATGAAACGCGGAATACTCTCTCTCTCTCTCTCTCTTTCTCTCTCTCTCTCTCTCTCTCTCTCTCTCTATATATATATATATATATATATATATATATATATATATATATAAATATCGGCAGAACTTGGACACGTGTATACATTTTGCTCATAACGATTGAGTAAAGCCCAGCTACGAAGATTTTAGATGACAAACGAGGCGCGACTTCGTGCCACTATTCGCCGTGGCAAACATACCGGTTCAGAAAGTCAGGTAAATTGCCGGTACACCATTCGGTGGAGTACTTACTTGCAAGGCGATATATATATATATATATATATATGTATATATATATATACATATATATATCTCTTATATATATAAAATGAACTTCATTTTTTTCCTCTGATAGACATATACATGTATGTATATGTATGTGTGTGTATATTTGTGTGTGAGTGTGTCCTATACATGGGGAAAGAAAGTCATAAAAAAAACATAAAAACCTTCACCAAATAGACCAAAATCCCCCTCTTTGAACTTAACTTTGACTGGACACTACTAACACTTACTGTTGGGGGCAGAATGTCTGAGACCACATTACTCTGAAAAACACATTTAGTATCAGCAGATGTAACCATAACACTTCAAAATCGCATTTAGAAAAAACAACTTTTTTACGAAAATATTTGAAGAGAGCGAAACAAAGCTTGAACGCGTTATAAAAAATATTTTAAAATAAAAAAATATGAAAAAAAGCTGAAAAACACACAATTGTTGATGGCTATACTCTTTTAAATATATATATTTTCCTCTCATTGGAACTGCACAATCATCACTTTATATATATTTATAATATATATATATATATATATATATATATATATATATATATATATATATATATATACATATATATATTTATGTGTGTGTGTGTGTGTGTAAATTAAAAGAAATGAGAGTAAAGTGATAACTATAGAAAACCCACTGTTTGAAAATCACTCGATATTAAGAATTTAAGATTAAACGGTTGATTTTAATAAACTTTTCGATTCATAAAAATTAAATTTATTTTTTTATTCAAATTATTACAAATCTCCGATTAGTATATAATTCTCTGCTTAATAAAGATGTTTATTAAAATCAGTTTTTCTCTCATCTGGTCTATTACACCGTTTAATTGCTTCTCAAAAAGTGGATTTGCTATTATTATTGTTACCTATGCCTTACCCAGGTTTAACACTTTTATCAGACATTTAAACATCATTCAACCTCAGTTGCCAACATTCGAGGACGTGTCGGGGGTTACCTCTTTTACCATCATACGAAAGAAATGGAACTGTCTGTATTTCGCGAAGAAGAATATTTTACTAAATATTCAATTTAATAAAATATAAATGTTGATTAAAATCAATGCTGCACTCGTTTGGACTTTTATACCGTTAAATCTGGCATATTATACACACATACATACATACACACACATATATATGCGTATTAATAAACAATATATATGTGTGTGTGTGAATCGTCAAATATTATTAATTATAGGATTATATAGTTGTATAATTATATATATATATATATATATATATATATATATATATATATATATATATAATATGACTAGATCACTCTCCCTGATGTTAAAGCATTTATAAAGAATAAAACTTTAATTTCAACTGCATCCCTCGCGGTTTTCGGTAGCTGAATGGTTCCGGTCCTTGCTAATGATATGATATCAATTTCCAACGTTCTAATCTATCGACTGATGTTAATCGTTACACCCTGAATATATATATTAAATGAGCATAGTCGTGAATTTACATTTAACAAATCCATTCTTGCAAGAGCTCTAACGTTTGGAGTAGCAAAAAACCTATTAAATATAATATTAGAAGTAAAAGTTACATAGCCTTTTATTTATCATCAGATCGATAAGAAGTAAGGATGATAAAAGGAAAAACCTCTTTAGGCTATAATAATTCGAAGATGAGTGGATTTAGCTTCGAAATACGATGAGTTCTTTCTTTCTTTTATCCTTTTCTGTATTATTTACCTCATCATATAACACATTCTAGTATCTCTCCCTAGGCGTACGATGAACCTTTTTTAATTGCATTTTAACCGTCAAACAAGGCCCAGTGCCAGTTTAATGTACGGGGGCTACTATCGGGGAAATAAGTTGCAGGGATGCTATGCAGGGAGATGAGCAACATGATGTCTGTTTACATAACACATGAACTTCTGCATGTCAGTATCATAGGGGAAAACAGAGTACTGGAAGGGAGTTCCAAAGTCTTGCAGTTTTGGGGAAGAAGCTATTGGAGTAGAAAACATTCTCAAGTAGGGATCTCTATTGCGTTGGGTGCGATTTTGCGGCTTGTCGGGTGTGTCGGGGTATTTACGTCGATGAGACACACATGCTTTCAGTTTGTCGGAGCATTCACCATTAAAACACTTGTAGAACAGGCAGAAGGATACACCCCTTCGGCGATGGGACAGAGGTTGAAGCTTAAATTACAGCTCAGTTCTTATGTGAACCCTGTCCAGGGGCGAGAGACAAGTAGCAAATGCACCGGTCCAAATGTGACAAAAATACTTGATACATAACCAAATGCTGGCCTTATAGAAATACAGAATACTTTCAGGCGTAAGTATCTTTCTAGCACGGTAGAGAGATCCCACCTTCCTCGCAGCGGCCCGGGCAATGCTAAATATATCTGTTTATACTCATGTTTCCTTTGAATATGAGGCCGAAGAGTTTGAATAAAGTGCTTTCACGTTATGTATCTTTAGCAATTACTATTAGTGGTTTAAAGTTTTTTTTTGTAATTATTGAAGGCAACAAGCTTAATCTTGGCAGCATTGAACGTGATAATCCATTTAATTCCCCATTCCACTACAGATTCGAGATCTTTTTCTAGTGATTTTGCCATTTCCTTAGATATGTGTTCATTTGTTTCCCTTCCTGCCTATTATAGAGCGTGGTGTCATCAGCAAATATAACCATCTCAGAAACAATTTTATCAGGGAAGGCATTCATCAATATTAGGAATAATAAAGGTACAAGGATAGACCCCGAGGTACTCCCGCATTAATAATATATTGTTTAGAAGTATGACCGTCGAGGACCGCCTAGATTCTTCTCTTACTTAAGAAAGATTTAATTATGTTAAGTAGTCGTCCAAACTATCTGATTTTTCTGAGAATATTATCCTGCTATACTCTGTCAAAAGCCTTAGATATATCTAGGTGTACCGCTCTACCTTCCCCTGCTTTGTCCAGTGTATGGTATTACAGTTAGGGTATCTGCTGCAGAACGGGCTTGCCTTAATATATATTGTTAATCAGTCGGAAGTTAAGCAGCTGTAAGAAGATGAAGTAAAGCAGAACACCAAGAGTGGGCTAATGGGCCGATAATTTAATAGGTCAGTTTTGTTGCGAGAATTCTTGAAAACAGGCATTACAGAAGCAGTTTCCAGCAGTCAGGAAAGCAAAATTCATTAAGGCATTTGTTGTAAAGTTTGGAGAGAACCGGAGCAACCTTAGTTGAACATTTTTAATAGCACAGCCGGGATGAGATCAGGTCCACATGCTTTTAAGTTTTGCTAAAGAGATAAACTATAAATTATTATATATCACATATGTCCGATTTTTGTAAGCACTTCACCCCCGCTGCTTTATTTATGAAGAGTTTTGCATTTCTGTCAGACGAAAAGGGAGACGCAATTAAAGGAGAACACATACAAACATTCCCACACACACATACACACACACATATATTTACATATATTGTATATATCATATAAATTTTATCAATAACAATTTCAAAATATATCTTCTAACATAGCTTTATACTCTTTGCGTGATTTTGGTATTCGTTTTATATTTTGCTTACTATTATATGAATCTTTATAAAACTATATTTTAAAACATTTAAAAAATATAAAACATTGATTTAAAATGTCTAATGTATTGATTTGTCTTTTTTTTTAATTTAAAGGTACCTTAATATATGAAACAATAATGTTCTCTACATAAAATGTTACCTTATTGCTCCTGTATATTGTCTTTATATTTCGATAACAGCTTATTTCGCTAAACGGGATTATATGATTTTTGCTGTTTTGTCTGCATTCTCGATTCATGGGTGAGTTGCAAAACGCATACTAATTCTTCAGGTTAGTAACGATTTTGTCATTTATGAAAGAGTTTCTTCATATTATTCCAGTAGTAATCGTTGGTCCTTGTATTGATACTAACATTGATACGAATGAAATATTCTTCCTTCCCATATTTGTAAGGTAAAGTATATACTAAGCTTAAGTATGGTATTTTCTCTGGCATTTTATTCATATCTCTGTGCTATGCAGGAAGTCCAATCTTTGATTTCTTGTCTCTAGAAAATAGGTAAGTTAACTGCTTGTCAGTCGAGGCGCCCCTACCGGAGAATACGAGATTTTCGGCCAAATCGTTCCTCTTTTCATAGACTGGTTTCAATTTCAACTGTGTTACATTTTCCCATCGTTGGAGAGAGACTAATAAAATTATATGACCCAAGCACTTATGATGGACAAATTTGCCCTAGAAGGTTGCAAATGAGAGCTGGATAAGATATTTTATTTATGCGAGCAATCCTGACAAAATATATGAAAAAAAAACTTGCGGGAACAATGATAGTGATATTGTATTGTGAATAGAATTTTTGCATATTAAGAACCATGTTTTGTCTATGAAGTGACCTTAATGTAAAGGCCGAGGTTTAACTGGCAGTAGAAACCGGATAATGGAAAATGTTTTTTGCTGTCGGGGAAATTACTGAGTTAATATTCATAGGTAAAGTGTCCCATTAGTCAATCAAGTGAATCAGATATTGCGTAATGAACAGGGATTGGTTAGATGAGAAACCCAGATCCGCCAAGCCTCACCCACCCCTTATTTAAAAAGAGCTGCCGAGCGATTTTATAGTTAGTTCACAGTTAGAGTTAGCAGTTGTAGTTAGGCCTGCGACCACCCCTCGTCAAATCCGTTCTTGTTACTCGACCGCGCGATAAAGAAATAAGAGAATCGGTTGTCAAAAAATTTCCCGTTTGATTTGTTATTGAGTAGACTGATAACAAAACGGATACTGAATATGTTTTTATTTTATTTTTTTTCCTTTTCATGATTGTACAAAAAATAACATTTCCTTTGTAATCAAAATTGATTTTAATAATCAATCTTTACAACGAAACAGCACTTTCATCAGAGTCTATTATTTCTCGCTCACCAACTTCCGTGTTAACTGCAGATATATGATACTAAATTGAAGTAATCTTTTTCAGCGAACAGCCAGCAAGAGGATAGGATCGCTAAACCACCACCTAACATCCGGTTCGTTGCACATATCCCCCTTAAAGCCCTCGGCTCATACACATTGGAGTTTTTATTTTATTATTATTATTTTTTTCTTCAACTGCCAAACACTATTGAGACAAGAACTACAGGATTTTCACATCGACCTTATCATCGTAGAAGCGCTATTGGGACTCCGTGGGTTTCAAATCGGAACCCCTATATAACTACACTTGTGTACCGGTGAACACTACGGTCTTCCTCGTGTTATATCTTTGATTGAACGAGACCGGTTCTTCGTCGGGTTATAATTGATGCAAAGTGTAAAATGATTAGTTTTCGAGTAATTAAAAAAAAAAACGATTTAAAAAAATGATCTCTTTTATGTAGTACGATCCAAAATGTCGTCTTTTTATGTAAGTTTTGTTTAAGAGATTTACAAAAAGACCAAGCTATATTAGTGAACAGTATCGCACTTGTGTTTTTATGCATTAAAGTATCTAAAACATACTGTATACATACTATACTTTTACGCGAAATCAGTGCAATTTTTTTTTATGAATAACTAGAATATGCGCCCCCATTTAAAACAACCGACAACATTCAGGGGACATATTGTTTGTATTCTAGCATTTATTCTCCTTCTTGATTCATTCCTCCTTGGTTTATTATTCATGTCTGTTCAGATCCGTATTCCAAAACTACTTCGAATATGGCATAACTCCCATTATTGAGTTGGCATCCAGATAATTATCTTTTTCGTCTCCCATATCTGTTGAAGCCTTTACGGTGTTCGCGACTTGCATGCTTTTTATTACAGGCAAAAACGAGATAAGAAACGTCAAGGGTGAAACAGATTGTACGATGAGTTATCAATACTGGAAATGTCTAAAAACACACTGAAGTCATACTCTTATTCCGTCCCAATCAACTATTCCCAAAGTTCACTAGGATAGAAACCACATTGCCCATGAGATAACACAACGCAGTCAATAAATACTTTGGGGATTTCGAAAGCAAGAGATCAGAATGATTCGTAATAACAATGAAGATCATCAGCTTTGAGAGTAGGGAGGGAAATTTGAACAAAAGAAAGCATACTCCAATAAAATACGAATTATTTAATATAGTTATATACGTCGTAATCTCTTGATGGAAGTTTTGCCGGGTATTGTCTGAGATTGAGTAATAAACTTAGTTGATTTTGCACCTTAATACCAAATTATACTTTCTTTTCTTATTTTTAAAGTTGGCAGTTGACACGGTATATAATAGAATACGTATAGGAGGAAAATATACAAAAACATATGCCACTAATAAATGTAAGCAATTTTTCTGGTTCTGTGTTTCTATTTGCTAAGACTGCCCATATTTCGAGGAGTACGAGAAGGATTAGCACCTGAAAAATGATACATGTTTTCTTTCTATAACGTTGCATACCCAAGAAAAATATTGACTCTGTAATGCATTATTATAAGAAGGAACATGACGACTAACAATTTGGTGAACGTTATTGTCTTTCCTATGCGGTCCCTTGCAAAGTTCAATGAGGTCCACATAGTTGAATATGCAAGTTTCATTTCACTTTCGTTTCTGTCTGGAATAAATTGTATACAACATATAATTAAACGAGAAAATATTAATAGATATTGCTGGTGTCAGATTGAATCTTAATATTAATTATTCAGGTTTATTTAAACTTTGGATAGAACAAAACAATTACTGATTTCAATCGATACACAAAAGTATCATAAGCACCTTATGTAATTAGATTTTTTCGCGGGAAATGTGATAGTTTGGATTATTTGGATTATTCGGGCTACTCTTTTCATTTAACGGTGTTCACTCAGAATTCTGATGATATAATCCGGACACCCAGGATAATATTATGTTTAATATTCAATGCAGTTTTTGGATAGGAAATAAAAACATCCACAGATTTAAAAGAAGCACCTGAAGTCAGAGTTTGGTCGTTGACTATAACACAAAAAACATAAAAAATAATAACATTGAACTAAAAACCATGGCTTCGTATAATGCAATACTTATTAACGTAAGTATATAAAAAGTGTTGTTAATGTTCTGGATTTTTGACATGAGCATTTATTATTAGCATTTTTTTTTATCGGGCCATTATTTTTATCGCCCGTTGTTTTTTTTGTGTTTTTTTTTGTGTTTTTTTTTGGAACGGTGGATAATGAAGTTGGAAAAATTCAGTTGTTAAAAGGTTCACTTCTCAGTGCCGACGACTGACAATTCAACTTATACCTCGTTATGAGCCTGCTACAACTGTGAATTAAGTAACAATTGCGTTGGAGATTCCGTGCAGATTCCCGAATTCGACGAAAATTCGGCAAAAAGTTTACGGAGTTCGACAATATACACTTGAAGAAGGTCGGCGTCTACATCAACTGAAAGTTTCTGCAAATAACACTCAAAATAACAGGAGTAGTGTGAAAACTCTAAATTACACGAACATTGTTCATGGTCATATTTCTGGAATGATATTTCTGCAAATAATAGGAATATTAATATTGTGTAATAACGTGCATGTGCATCAAGTGAATTGTTATTAATAATATCCTTTCTTCACGTGCCTGCCTGTTCGGTATCTGTTCAATTTGTTTTCATGTGAGAACAGAAAGATATACATTTCAACGTTTAAAATGTTTATAATGTTACAGGTATAAATGTTGGAAGAGAATGAAACATAAAAATGCTTATTTCATAGATTATCACATTTAAAATACGATTCACACATTACTTGGTTATCGAAAAGAGAAATTTGTGCGTCAGAAAATTTTTGACTAAAATAACTCTCTTTGTACATTTACAAATCTGTTTTTATTATCTCTAGTACGCGGATACATACGCGACATGATGGTGTACTGGGCGTTAATCAGTAATGCGTTCAGTCGTGTTTGGATAATTACACTGCAATTGCCTTCTGCTTGTGAAAAAATCAAATAATAATTGAAAAAACTGCAAGGGCGAAAAACAAAAGCAAATATTTATATCCTGTCTTGGCGCCTTAACTTTTTGCTTTGATCAACACTTTTTTCTATTCTGCTATTAAACTGCTTAATATCTGTGCATGAGGTTGACAAGCTAATCAAGAACCTTGATTCCAGTAAAGCAACGCGCCCTGGCGGCAGCCAATTATAGTGTTAAAAAAATTACATCAGAACTTGCTCCCAAACTTACGAAACTGTTTAAGAGTTGCCTTGAGGAGAAGTGCATTCCGACTCCCTGGAAAACCTCATCAGTATGCCCTGTATTTAAGAATTCAGGTGATAAGTCATCTCCCTGTCAATACAGACTAATAAGCCTCCTGTGTGTTATGAGTAAGTTGCTGAAATCCATATTAAATAGAGAAATAGTTAACCACCTCAGCAGAAACAATCTTCTTAGTGACAGATAATATGGTTTCCGTTCTGCAAGATCTACCGCAGATGTGCTAACGGTTATATCTCACAGGATTAGTGAAACTTGACAAAGACTTCCTTTCTAGGGCAATTGCTCTTGACATATCAAAGGCCTTCGACAAGGTATGGCATAAGGGCCTACTTCACAAGATTTCCAGCTACGGTATAACTGGAAATGTTTTCTCAATCATTAAATCATTTCTCTCCGATAGGCTCATAAGAGTAGTGGTCGATGGACAAAATCAGAGGCATGCAGTGTTAATGCTGGAGTCCCTCAAGGGTCAATCCTGGACCCAACTCTCTTCCTGATCTACATCAATGATATCCCTAAACACATACTTAAACCATTCGTTGACATCTATGCTGATGACACGACCATCTACGGCAACACATCAAAGGCTGTAAATGACAAAGTTCTCTCTGATTCTCTCTCCTCTGATCTCGAGCGCGTGGTTCAGTGAGGGAAGACGTGGCTGGTTACCTTTAATGCATCCAAAACCAAACTCCTATCCTTACATCATCAACGCTCTGATCCCCATCTGGCATCAATTGTGATGGATGGCTCTCGTCTGGGTGAGGCCCCGTGGTTTGAGCTTTACTCCTGATCTGAAATGGAACACCTACATCAAGTCTGTTGCCAAGGTCGCTGGAAAGATGGTGGGATCCTTCTACCGCTCCAGAAGATATCTCACTACTGATGCAATTCTCTATCTATATAAAAGCCAAGTACGTCCAAGGATGGTATACTGTTGCCATATCTGGGAAGGAGCTGCTAAAAACAGCCTATCCTGCCTTGAAAGAGTACAAAATAGACTTCGTGGCTTAGTGGGGGATGCCCTTTTCTCTACCCTGCAACCTCTCTCCCACAGAAGAGACGTTGCGAGCCTATCCTTGTTTTATCGTTATTTCCATGGCAGGTGCTCGTCTGAACTCCAATCTCTGCCCCCCCTCGCCAATCTTTCACGAAAAACACCCGTCTAGCTGAATCCACTGTGAAAAATTCCCCGACTCTTTATCTGTGCCTAAATCAAAACGTGGATTCCAGGAACAAAGCTTCTTTTTTAGAACTGCACGCCTATGGAAGTCTGTTCCGTCTGCCTGCTTCCCACCTGACTACAACTTGGATGTGTTCAAGTCCAATGTTAACAAATTCCTAATGAACCGCCCCCTTAAGTAAACACTTCATCAAATCTCCACACTAACGTACTGTACTTGCAATAACCCTTACCCCTGAGTGGCCTCCGGGCCTTGATAAGTGGTGACCATCGTGTAAAAAAAAAAACTTTATCTTTTCTGTCATCGATGCGGAAAGGAGAATTTCTCCAGACTGAAGAAATTTTAATTTATTTCTAAATTTTGAGAAATTTATTGGAAGGTGGATAATCCATAATGAAAAAAAAAACAGTGACAAAAGCAATAAATCCATCCAAAATCCGCCTGATCAAGTTCGTCAAAAGTAGGTTCAAGACACTTAAACAGAGAAGAGGGCGAGGACGATTTAATTATATTTTATTGGTGATAGAAGCAGAAACAGAAGTTTCGTAGATACAAATGTAAAACAATACTCAGCACTGATCTGCTACTCAAACCAAAAATGGTGCTTGTAAAAATACAGTCGACAGATCGATTTTTTAAATATATTGTTTTAAGCAAAAAAACAGCAGAACTTGCGTAATTGCCATGTTGAAAATAATAATAATTCAAAAAATTACGAACATTTATTGAGTAGAACAACTGCTATTTTTTAGTAGAAAAAAAAACACCATTATTGTCTTAAGTAATTTGTCAGCCATTAACGTAGTGAAAATAATCTAAGTCCGCTATACTTGCAATCGTTAATATACATCTAAAGAAAATGTAATTTCTTCAAATATTTCTGTAATTATTTTAAACTATTAATAATTTCCCACTCGATAAATATGCCTAAGTATCGGATATATTACTATTTTCGACATGAAAATTAAGTAAGTGCTGTTGTTTTTCCTAAAACGACACATTTCAAAAACTAATCTGTCGACGTTATCCAAACAAGCACAAAAACAGTCCATAATTTGGGAACTTTTGTTGTCATGCACAAACATATCACCTTAGCATCACGAAAGCTGCAAAACTCAATACAAATATCTGGTCGATTAATGTCGGGAGAATTGTCGGAGATATTTTTACTACGTTATAAAGGCTGAATGCATGATTTCAGCACCTCAGTCCTTATTCAATGCATTGCCAGAAAGGCACGAACTTCAGAGACATAAGAAATAAAACTGCATACAAATGGATTTAGTTAAAAAAATCATGGGCCCCGAAAGTAGTGAGTAGATTTTCAGGAGAAAAGACAACAAACACACCTTTCTTTTCTGTATTTTTATCAATCACAGTAACCTTGTTTCTTTTTAATCGGCACTATGATATGTTAAATCCTTAATAACCTGAATTATGATGTAGATAATTAAAAATATTTTCTTTTTTCATTTTAGTTAGTTTAAAGGGAAATGATAATATGATGTCTTCAAACTTGAAAAATTAAGGAGTTCAATAGTCAAATTGCCACCGAGCACTTTTGGATTTCATAAACTTACCTTGATTATTATCCGTAGTACTTGAAAAAGTGTGTTCATGACAATAAACGAAATCGTCCACCCTCTGACACAAATGGCGGCATACTGAAGGGAAGTTTGCAATCTAGAGAAATCTGGCATCTACTCAGATACTGAAATAATACGTACAAGGCGTGCTTGAATCAATTTCCACTTTATTTATGCCTTTATAGTCATCTATTTACAACTGATCGAATTAGTTCCAGCAGGTCATAAAGGGTTAATGTGTAAATATGACAACGATTTGTGTGTGTTTTTAATCTATCTTGTCGACTTGAAATGCTATTTCGAATTTGTTCTTTTTTGTCTGCTTCGTGATACAATTAAATTAGAATCCGTAAAACCGTTTAATTTCGTCATATTGAGTTGTATGTATTTTTGTTTGTTTCATGATGTATTTATGTGCGAAGTCGACTTAAAGTTGTTATATTACAGCATCACAGTGATCTAATCGTTCATGTTTAACGTTTAGCATTTTGGAAGAATTTCATTAAAATAATGAAATTGTTTGTACTTTTGAATTGATAATGTATTGTACTAGCAGTACATAATTATTTTGTTAGAACGTAAGTTGTTCGATACTAGATTAATAGCATCTCAATATGTAGCGTTTGTTTTTTAGTATCAATTTTAATAAATAAATAATGTGTACGAAGTGTCGATCGAGCAGTGATCTTATGTGTGCTTATCGTATATAAAGTCATGGGACCTGCTGCTCAATTCACCAGTAACGCCAAAAGTAACAATTAGTTTGAGTATGTATTTCTAGAAAGATAAGAAAACAGCACTAGTCCGAATGCTAACCCATGGTAAAAGAAAGAAAAAACATGGGAAACTGATGAGGAATTTAAGTATGAGCCTGGGGAATATTTCCTCTTTGCTGAGTGAATGTTTCCAACTATGCAGTGCGACGTTGCCACTTTAAAAGAAAATGTTAGCAATATTAACGTACGTATGTAAACGGTTTTGAGTGGGTGTCTTCATGTCTCTAGCCTCAGATCGGGATTGCTATATGGACCCATATGATTTGAATCAGTAAATCACCTTACACTACATTTCAGTTTTTTAAAGATGTATTTTATATTCGATTTTACGATATATATATATATATATATATATATATATATATGCATATATATGTATATATATGTATGTATATATATATATATATATATGTATGTGTACTCTTACATAAAAGTCACTTTGTGTATGTGTGAGTTTCTTTCTCGTAAGTTCTAAAACGGATAAGCCTATACTTTTGCAAATTTCACAAATGTCTGCAAGTGTTGTTAATTATGGTTTTCCAGAATTTTATCCGCTAAATATCGAACATCGAAAACATCTAATCTTAAAATTAATCTTTTCTCTCTTATAGATGAAAAACAGAATTTTTACATTAGAATATTTTACATAACACCGGCCAAGAGAAAGTTCAACAAAACATACACTTTAATTTTCATCCGAAGATATAGCTCAATGGTAGAGCATTCGACTACTGAGCAAGCGTGAGTGTAGCTTACCGTTTTATTCCTTTATATTAATGAATTCAATTTACGCTAAAAGAAGAGCTACTGTTTAAAATGACTGCGAATCATTTCTTCGTTTGCATATTCGCCACCAGCTTTTCAAATAAACCATGAACCGCATCAATTGATTTCACCAGAAACTCTTGCGGAATAGAACTAATAACTTCCCTTGAAAAGTAAAGTAAGTAAACAAAAGCATAGATTTAAAAACCAAATATAAAAAAAATGCAAAACCAAAGACAAAAATTGAAAAACATAATACAGCATCTGAATTAATTGTAGTTGTTTTAGATGTGTTTATTCCTTTCCCCTTCACGTCTGTTATAGAGCGCGGTGTCATCAGCAAATATACCGATCTCAGAAACAATTTTATCAAGGAAGTCATTTATAAATATTAGGAATAATAAAGATGTAAGGATAGAAGCCTGAGGTATTTATATAATATTGTTTAGATGTATTTATATAATATTGTTTAGATGTATTTATATAATATTGTTTAGATGTATTTATATAATATTGTTTAGATTTACGACTGTTGAAAACAACTTGGAATTCTCTACTTATTTAAGAAAGATTAAATTAAGTATAATATTCGTCCAGTGATAGTGCATGATCTAATTTTAGTGAAAATACCATAGTGGGATACCCTGTCAAAAACCTTAAATATATCTATAGCTACCGCTCTACACTCAACCGCTTTGTCCAGTGACTGGTATATTCGTTCTGAGATTACAGTTAGGATGTCTGCTGTGGAACGGGCTTGCCTAAATCCATATTGTTGGTCAGTCAGAGGTTTATCATCTGTAATGTGATGAAATAGAGCATGGTTAATTATGGTCTCAAATATTTTGGCGGAAATTGGGAGAAGACTAATGGGCGATAATTTAAAATGTCGGTTTTGTCAAAAGAATTCTTGTAAACTGGTACGACAGAAGCAGTTTTCCAGCATTAAAAAAGTAAGGTTCCCTAAGGCATTTGTTGTAAAGTTTGAAACCGAGTGTTTTTTAATAGCACAGCCGGTATGAGATCAGGTCGACATGCTTTTTATGTGTCTAAGTTTTTTATGATATCATGCAGCTGAGATTGGTGATTTTTGCATCACCTTGTGTAATGCCAATCCACAAAAAAAAATTAGGGAGGGAGTAGGTTGTTGGGTCCAATGTAGAGTTTGAAGTAATCG
This sequence comes from Euprymna scolopes, assembly GCF_053919585.1. NCBI lineage: Eukaryota > Metazoa > Mollusca > Cephalopoda > Sepiida > Sepiolidae > Euprymna > Euprymna scolopes. The sequence goes on along the minus strand of NC_136487.1, from coordinate 2,309,922 downwards.
ATTGGCAAGCATGTTAGCATTCTTGGTTGCAGTTCAGATACCATGATAATTGTTGGATAGTGGGTGAATTGTTGATTGCCCAATATTTATTACACTGTTGTAAAATTTCCAGAAATCACTGGTTCCTATTTTCTGCGCTTCGATATATAGACTCTTAGTCCGTACATTTGTTTATCTTAGCCCGTATGACAAAGTGGAAGATAACCAGAAATGTTAAGGATGGTAAATGGGATGGAGGAGTGTAGGTTAGTTTCACTTAACACCAGGATATCCGGAATGTACAAACCTCTATCCATATGAATAGAAAAACAAGCAAATCATTTCCCGTGACGTAAAGAAAAGGCTGGATGACAAAAACATCACCTAAAATCGAGTTGTATGATTTTTAAATAGGTAATAAGGTACTTCTTAAGAATTCCACAAATATTATATATATATATATATATATATATATATATATATATATATATATATATATATATATATAATGTACTTGTACATAATTAAGAGATCACTTACAAATAATATCTCCTCTGTCATAAGATGATTATATCTTAGTTTAAGTAGTACGCTTGCAGCCTTCTTACTATTGATACTTTGTACTTTCTTCTAGAAAGATGGAAAAGGTACATTTTAGTAGCCTTTTTTAGACCGACTCACTTATATTTGGCATTTCAATCGCGATGGAGGAATTTAGAGTTTATTATTTTGTACTTACGTATTAATTATTCTCAAATATGATTTATAGTAAATTCATAGAATTTATCTTTATTTAATTTATATTTAGGTCATAATTATTTTAATTATTTGTAATTAAATCTACATAAATAAAACAGTAGACGTATGTGGGTGTAAATATCTAACAGGTAAACTCTCAAATTACTGGTCACATAACACTGAAATTCTCAGGAAATAATATTGATGCACCAAGGATGGTTTATAGTGAGTAATATCCTTTTTTACATACGTAAATAACGCGTACAGGCATTGGCAAATTGACATGTAAAATACATTAACCATTAGCAGACATTTTTGCGCATGCGCACACCCTAAACACCATGAGGTTTGAACGCTACAAATTTTGATTGTCTTTGTATTAATAAAAAAAAAATGAAATAATACATAAATTCCACGTAGTTTTGAATTTGTTAATGTAAAGAAAAGCCTATATATCTTTTAGTTATTCACTAACCGAAGACATAACTGTATATATTTTATTATTTGACCGATTAGATAAACAATTATTACTTACTAAGAAATATTCGGTATTTTTACAGGTTATGGTATCTTTCTTTTTTATTAAACGCCCAACCAATGCATTACAAATAAATAAATAATCAGAAACCCCACTTATTATCACAAAAAATTAAAAAAATACTAAAAACATTACATAAAAATAAAAAGTCGATTTAGCTTTTCAACATTTGAACAACGCGCCGATGAAACCGATGATTGCCGGTTTCGCCCGATCTATGCTTGCTGGGAATTCCTGAGAATCCGAGTCAAATTATGCAAGAGTATCAAAAATTTTTGCGTTTCGAATGCATGCGTTTTTTTTTTTCTGTTTTTACTTTTCATTTTTTTCCCCGTCAAAACTTACATGGCATTTACAAAAATACCTATATATATATATATATATATATATATATATATATATATATATATATATATATATATATATATATATATATATATATATATATATATATTATTCATTTATCGATTTGAAACAACTATTGATACAAAATAGAAACTCCAATTTTTTTCCGAATGCATGCGTTTTTACTATTTTTAGCTTTTCTGATATAGCTTTCTTACACAGGAAATTATGCCAACACAAGATACAGGTTTATTTCTAAAAAAAAAAATAATAATGTCTCATTTTATTCGGATTATTATTCTCATCTCTCCGAAAAATTGAGTCATAGAAAAACCTTTAATAAATATCTTAGTTTTTTTTTTTAAACATTCAAATGTTATTTAAATTATTTTAAATAATATGAGATATTTTCCATTTATTATAAAAATACATGCACTCGGTTATCTTCGACACTTACTTCGCTTATATTTAGAATAAGTAATTTACATGATCCCCTATCAAATCAAAGGAACATAACTCCCTAATCACCATTATGTTACTATGCTAACAATATATAAACAATGGCATCGGTATTTCAGAAGTTGAGTTTTAAGTAAGCAGAATTTTTAAAAACAATATTCAATATGAAAACAAATAAAAAAAAAGAATAAACACTTTTTTGTTTTAAAGAATAGTTTATGTTAAACAATATAAATCTTTTTCTTTTTCTTTTTATCAATATAAACTTTTTTTTATTTTAAACAATATAAACAGAACTTTTTGTATTTTTTATTTTTGATCTTAACCAATTTAACTAGAAGTTTGATGCTTATGTATTTTTGGTACAGTGCTATTTTAAAATAGTTTGTTTTTATTCATTTTTTAGGAAAAAGCAGAGAATACTTACAAAAAAACTCTCCATTTACCATGTTAAGAATGACTTTCGAAGCAATAACGTTATTTCAGTACGATACATAAAATGCATAACTACCGAACTTTTTATAATTTTTAACGGTAAATTTTTACTTGGTTTCCACCTTAACATTTTCCTTTAAAATTACGATTTTCACTGGTTTTCTGGTATGCTGAAAACGAATATTTTATATATTAAATATTTTCATTTTCCGCAAATAAGTAGTTTTTCGAATAGTAAACTATAATTTTTTATGTAAAATGTTGTGGGCATAGTTGTGAAAGAAAATACACGTGGAAATTAATAAATTTCAAAATAATTGAAAGAGAAAAGACGTTAAAATTATAAAAAGTCGCAATAAAACACGCGTGCTTAATATTAATTTGTATCGTTTATAATTACTCACGTGATTTAATAATAATCACATGATTCAATTTTGAATTAAAAATGAAGCTTTTTACATGGTGTAAAATTATTAACGTTCCATTTATAGTCTTTAAAATTAAACTTAAAGGTTTTTATAGTTTCAAATGATAACAGTTCTATTTTGATATTGCTTTAAAAATGTTTTCAAAGTTTATAACTATGAAAAGTTATATTTATATTGTTTAATTTCTAATATATATTGTGACAATTAAATATTTTATATATATAATAGTATTGTTTATCATTAAAAAATATTCATTGTTTAAAATCATTTAAAAATGTTTACATTGTTTTCATGGAAACATAACTGATCAATTGTAACCTTTTGCAAGAGTTTCATGGGTTAAACCATTATTATCAATCCATTGATTGTGTTATTTATGAAGATCAGACAGAATTTCCTGTAGAATTCTAAATTCACTACAGCCGTCTGGAATGCTACATCATAACCTGATATTGAAGAAAGGAGTCCCAGTTATATTATTAAGAAATATTGAGCCACCTTAATTGTTTAATGGCACGCGTTTAGCAAAAACATATTTAAAAACCAATGTTCTGGAAGCCATTATAATAACTGGACACTTTAAGGGTGAAACTGTTAATTTCTCGGAATCCCCTGATTCCTTCAGATATGCCATTTCAGTTCAAATGTTTACAACTCCCAATAAAAATTAGTTTTGCCATAGCTATAAATAAAGCTCAAGGACGAAGCCTAAAAGTTGTTGAACTTTATCTTCAGACATATTTGCTTTTCTCATGGCCAGTTGCATGTTGGTTGCTCACGCATTGGAAGTCCTGAAAGCCTCTACATTTACAGACCTATTAGAGGTCACACCGAAGATGTTGTTTATGTAGAGGCTCTTCAAAATTAATGCTAGATGTTCTTTTACCAGTTTTTAGAAACTGAATTTTAATTATTTGATTAACAGAATATATTACTAATGCCATCTTTATATATATATATATATACATATATATATATATATATATATATATATATATATATTAAGTAATGTGATTTATAATTTAAAAATTAAAAAAAAAAATTAAAAATTTAAAAATCTAATTTTAATTAAATTAAAAATCAGTTTCATAAGAAGGAACAACAACAAAGTCTTTGTTGTTGTTCCTTCTTATGAAACTGATTTTTAATTTAATTTAATTAAAATTTGATTTTTAAATTTAAAAAAAAATTTTTTTTAAATTATAAATCACATTAATTAATATCGAATTAGCTCTAGGACATTTAACTATCGAGCTTATTATATATCTAAATTACAACGAGCATTTCCTGTATTTTAATTAAACTAGTAATTTCACTATTACATTAAAATACACTTAGCTCTTTAGACTATTATTCTAATCTCCTTTAAATTATATATATATATATATATATATATATATATATATATATATATATATATATATATATATATATAGTACATTAAATAGTTAAAACAAAGAGATTTAACAGTTTTCAGATATGTACAAAAATATGAAATAATTGTAATTCTTACATCATATTTTGACAGGACCAGAAGATAAAATATTAAACTATAAAAAAAACGATTAGGTCTACTGGCTAGACCCCTATAAAATTAAACGCACTACTGCTCCCACCACATGGAGTGTGTGGGAAAAGAAGCCATTATGAATTTATCGTTTGTTTAATCTATATTTATTATAATGTATGGGGACAAAATATTCAAATATATCATATATAACCTAGCAACGCCGGGTACTTCAGCAAGTATATAAATAATTGACAAAAGTTGAATTTAAAACTGGAAGTAAGCTTATTTATTTCAGCTAAAAGATTTTCGTCCTGTTTAAGCTATGGTCATTGGTTCCTGCGTGATTTTCATTGAACAAGATGGATGCGTTTTATGTTTCCCTAAAGAAAGCTTGTGGCCACTTTTCGTAACACGTTAAGATATTCGGTGTATCTTAAATACTATTCGCCTCATACTATGGATAAAGTTAGTAGATAGTAACCGTTACGTAAACGAGAAATCTGTTCGTTTATGCATATGACAAGAATAAATTATTTATTGATGTACCTATTCGACATGAGACAATTTTAAGAAATAAATATATAATGACAGTCGTCTGACAGGCAATTTATATTTATATGAATATGCAATATGGAAGAATGAGAAGATGTCGATAATAAGTCATGTCTGAAGAGTAAATAAAATAATTTGTTGAAAAAGTAAACACAATTTGTTCGGTTAAATTAAGATTTGCACACAAACTTTAACTAACAATGACGCTACTTAAACATATATTTAAAGGCCGAAACAAGAGTTCGATAAACATAGATAGTGATGTTTCTATTTATCAGTGTATATCTACAGTCGATAAACATATTTTTCTCTGGACTGTCGCTGTGAACTCAGCTCTCTTGATATTATTCATTATTTGTATTAAATTTTATCTTTTTTATTTATTACATTTTCACGCCAAACAAGACACATTGCTACTTTGATGTAGGGGGCTACTATCAGGGACATAATCTACAGGGATACTATGTGGAGAGTTGGGCAGCAAGATGTCGGTTCACGTTACATTTGAACTTCTCCATGTCAGTACAGTTGGCGAAACAAGACCCCGGAAGGGAATTCAAGTATAGCGGTTCCGGGAAATAAACTACTGGAGTAGAAGGCTCTCTTACATATAGGGATCGCAACTGTGAAAGGGCGGAATTTTGCTGCTTGCCGGATTTGTCGGGGTATTTACGTCGAGGGGTACACGTGCTTGCAGTTCGTCGGAGCGTTCACCGTTAAAGTACATGTAGAACAGGCAGAGGGATGCTACATACGTCGATGAGACAGAGGCTGAAGCTTAGATGACAGTTCAGGGCTTATCAGGTATGCGACTCTCTTTTGAACCTTGTCTAGGAGTGAGAGACTAGTAGCAGATGCACCAGCTCAAATATGACAACACTACTCCATACATGGACGAATGGTGACCTTATAGAGGTACGGGATACCTTTTTTTTTTTACACAGTGATCACCACTTATCAAGGCCTGGAAGCCACTCAGAGATAAGGGTTATTGCAAGTACATTAGGTTAGTGTGGAGATTTGATGAAGTGTTTACTTACATTCGGGCGTTAGTAGCTTTCTAGCACCGTAAAGAGAACCTACATTTTCCCAGCTGTCCTGGCAATGTGCTCAATTTAATTGTTCCCACTCATGTTTCCTGTGAACGTTAGGCCGAGGAATTTAAAAGATGTACTTTCAGATAAAGAGTATTTGGCCATTGCTGGTGATAGAGAAGGCTTCTTGTAGTTATTGAAGGAAACAAGTTTAGTCTTGGCAGCATATAATTTGACCATTCATTTCTGTCCCCATTCCACTACAGATATAGTGTTTAGTGGTTCTGCCATTTCTTTAGATATGTGCTCATTTGTTTTCCTGTCGTGTCGGTTATAGAGTGTGGTGTCATCAGGAGATATATCTATCTCACAGACAAACATTTATGTAATTAAGCTAATATAGTTTCATTATATATCTCATTATAATAAATATATCACTAAATTTCTTAAGGAGTTTCAAACGTATTTCAATTCTATGAATTTCCAACAGTAACGTCAATCTCAGAATATTAACGTATCATCTTCGTACAAAACACATACTACATTTTCATATTTAAACGAGCAATTAATTATAAAAGGTGTTTTATTCGCGTTTAAGTTTGACTCGACAGCGACCTCAGATAAATACTTTAAAGCGATCTGATCCATAGAAATGATTGCACAGAGAGAGATAAAGTACGTAAGAGCTTGATATTTTTTCTATTTCAGCTTCCATTTTATTACCTCGAAAAATTTTCCTTTTCTTTTCTCCCTCTTTTAACAAGCAACCTTCTTTTTTCTTTTTTTATTCATTTTAACTTAAACTTCTCTGTAGTCCTTAATCTTTAGCTTTAATTTCTCACTATATATGATTATCTTCCCCTCTTTTCCTTTCTTTTTCTTCCCTTTCACTACCTCCCAACTCTATCCAGTACTTCAAATACTGGTTCTTAATATTCATTTGTATTTTTTAAGAATCGTTGATTTATTTATCTGCAAGTACTATCTAAAGTAGTCAAATTGCATCTAGAAACACACAAATAGACACGGACACACATGCACACACACACACACACACACACACACACACACACACACACACACACATATATATATATATATATACCTATACATATATATATATATATAATTTAATAAAGCTAGCATAGAATGTATATTAAAAAACATTGAATCTTTGATTTATTTATCTGCAAGTACTATCTAAAGTAGTCAAATTGCATCTAGAAACACACAACTAGACACGGACACACAAACAGACACACACACACACATACATATATATATATATATACCTATACATATATATATATATATATATATATATATAATTTAATAAAGCTAGCATAGAATGCATATTAAAAAACATACACATATCATGATAGGAAAGTAAATATAAAATAGGGATCACTACCAAATAACGAGGTTAAGCACAATAAATATTCAATAAGAAAAAAAGGAAAGCAGAGGAAAGTAAGAAGAAAAAACAGTAAAAACAGCAAGAAAAGAGTAAATACTCTAATCGACCGAGTAAATGAAAAGAACTTATTCAAATATATTTGTCTAAATATATTTTGTCCATCAAATTTATAACTTACCTTATATTAAACAACTTATAATATATAACTTACCTTATATATATATATATATATATATATATATATATATATATATATATATAAAGAACATAGTCTTTGTATAAAAAGCTTGTTTAAATATAAAGAAAACGCACTCCACGAAAAACTAATTTTTTATGCGGTTGTTATTGTATATTCGTTTACAGAAGCCATGTGCGTGTGTAGAGGTCAACGTCAAATCTGTGTCGATCGAAAGTTGTTCTTTTGTTCTTTTCAGTCGATTATGATTGTTATTCTTATCTGGATTGTGGAAATAAAGAGGAAAAGAACAATCCAATGCAGGAATACGGAAATACAGTTTAGAATGACAAACTATCAGTATAATATATAAAGCAAACATTATTAAAATACAAGAAAGTTAAGCACAAAAATACAACCTTTAAGAATTTACAGTCATTTGTTTGTGTTCAACTTTGTATAAAATTCCTGGTTAATTGTGTAGAACGCGATTCTGAAGTAAAAAAATATTGCGACTTTTTAAAAAAAACCCGAAAAGTTAAAATAAATTCGAGAATTAAATCCTTGCAAAATACTCGGAAATGTATAAAATATTCTACTTAACACACACACACACACACACACACACACACACACACACATATATATATATATATATATATATATATATATATATATATATATATATATATATATAGTAGAAAATATACCCGGTATTGCTCGGTCTTAAAATGTAACGTTTAATTTCTTTCAAAAAATTGTAGTAAAAAGAAAAAAAACTAAATAAAAGTGAGACATGTGCATGCGAGAATTATGTTTTTTTCTAAATAGTTAACTTCTTCTAAGTGAAAGAAAATACTCGAGCTGAGATCAAAACCAAAACCTTAAGGCAGTAAGTCAAGAACGATAACCATTAGACTAGATTGACATGATGTTTAAAATGTGTTTCTAAAAAAACTTATACTTAACATGATGAAATTATTGTGTTTCATGACCCCTTGTTTGCAGTTGAAAACAGATAAAAATCCCATGATCCCCCACGTAGCAATTTTTCAATTTTTACCCCTTAGGAGCCCTTTTTTCAGGTTGAAATGCAAAATAAGTAAATCACATGTCAGGATAGTCTGTATACTACATGCAATGTGTAGATCGAACATTCGTTGAGCATATTGGTTTAGAAATGTACTCACACATTTTCAGTTTTATGCACACACACACTCATATATATATGTATATATATATGTATATATGTGTGTATATATATATATATGTATAAGAAATATTTAACATCGGTCGTTTGAATCACGTTTGATTTTTTTGTTTTTTACACATTTTTTTTTAAGTTTTAAAATTGTTTTTTTAATAATATTTAAACAGGGTTATTACTTCGCTTAATTTTTGTTTTGAGTTAACCCCCAACACACACACACACACACACACCTCTAAACACCCGAGAAACGCTGGTTACCCCCTCTAGTCTCTCTCTCTCTCTCTCTATATATATATATATGTATATATATATATATATGTATATATATATATATAAGGCAAAATGTGTGTGTGTGTGTTAGTGCGTATGTGTATGTATGTCTCGCAAAAACTTTCGACAGATGCAACGGATTTTCGCCAGATCGGCATCATTTTGAAGTTCGACCCTTCAGACGACAAATACCGAAAAATTGGCTAAGAAACATGCATTCCTTCACCCTCAACTGGACCCTTTTCTACATGGAGGGTAGCAAAAAATCGTTCCTTCATTTTCCTTTCTACTACTACTACTACGACGACGATGACCTAGAAAACATTGACGTTAGTTTAAACCACTTGCTGTTTTTTTAAAACTAATTTCGTCTGTTTTCACTGCCTTGTCTTTTTGGCGTCTTGCTAACGTGTCTGCTTTTCTTTTACACCTTCAAACACCCGGCCAATTTTTTTTAAAATTTAAACAGTGTTATTACTTAGCTTATTCTTTAGTTTACCCTACCCCTTACACACACACACACACACACACACACACACACACACACACACACACCTACAAACACGCGGTTGTTGCAGGTTCGATCCGAGGTAAACAGGGTTATTTATGCCATTTTTTCCTGCTTTTTGCTGTTTTTTTTGCTTCATTTTTTCTGTTTTTGTGTCTGTTTTCTGATTTTTTAACAAGTTTTTTATAGTATTTACTCAGGGTTATTATTTACACCCCCTTCAACCCCTACAAACACCCGGTCAACGCCGGACACTCTCTGGTATTCTTTAAAAAAGGATTTTCTTACTAACATGAGACAGCGTCAAGTAAACATTATTAACATTTTACAATAAAGTTAACTACCATGCTTCACTCCTTTAACGTCCATACGAGTAGTTAAACGCAGCTTGCTATGAATAAAATGTTAACATTTTGAAAATGCGCAACAATATGAACGTCTGTTTCTCGTAAAGAGGTATTTTAAAGAAATATTTATAGCTCTAGTATTGAACTCTTAGGCTATCCTTATGTGAAGAATGAATAGAGTGACGGTTCTCGTACAACACTGAAATGCGCAATAACTGAAAGTAGGCGAATCCTACAAATGTCAAATTAGTAAAATTCTACTGAAGATCCCAAAATGAAACGTCAAACATATTATTGCCAACTGCACATATATACCGTAATGTTGGCACGTCTCTTTTATTCGTAGCAATCCAGCGATGAGTGTGGAGGGTGCTGGCAATGATCCTGTTGTCATAACTTGGATCAGTAGGGAGCAAGAGTTGTACAGCGGCACATCTCCGATCTCACTCGTTGAACATTGTGTAACTTTCAGATATGATAGAAGGCTCCTATCGCTATTGAGATTAATACGCAAATAGCAATTAGTGCACGGTCTGCAACACAAAAAGAAAACTTGTTTTCATCAAATTGAAATGGAATAATGTCGTCTCTTCTAGGGCGACAATTTAATCGTTCCATTATGTAATTTGAACGTTCTATACATGTTACGTCATGTTCCCCATATTTGCTTTTTTCTTATTCTGAAAATAGGAAAAACTTCATGATTGTATTTTGGTCTGATGTATTTTTTTTATTATATATTAAACATAATTTCATTATAACGTTGTATGTTCTTCATGAGATTTTGTCTGAAGATGAAGTTGTGGGAGGAGACTTAGTATCGAATCGGATTATTGAAATAATTATGTGTGTCTACTTTGATGAAATAGTTACATAGGAAACATGATAGCTCTAAGTATATTAAAATGAAAAGAAAAAAGATGGCGGAGACAATATTAAAATAGTTGGCAGTAATAAGCAGAAGAGGTGCGAAACATTACTAAGAGTCTCAAAAGCAAAAGACTCTGTGCCAGATTATGTCATGTGCAAAGGACAAATAATATAATGCCAATATGACTTTAACCTTTAAAACAATGTTACGAATCACAAGTTGGGGATTACACAAGCGGAGTAGTGAACGCAGTTAAAAGGTCAAGTGATTTAATTCGAGCGAATGCGTGCAAAAAAAGCGGGAAATGGAAATTTCCACTCTTCGGAAGAAGACAGATGGGGCATCAGACACACGTACTTTAACATTTATTCAACCAAAAGCAAACGGAAAAAAGAGGGAAGATTATAATAAAAAATAAATTAGTTTTATGAAAAAGCGTTTGTATCATTGAGAGAGAATATTTCTACACCTGTATACCCCACGAATTTTAATCTATAGCCTTGCTATATAGTGTAGAGTGTACTTAGACATGTGGAACACTTGTTAATTAATTTCTATCCAGAAAGAAATCTGCTAAAGAGTAAACAATGTAAAATTAGTATTTGAGATTCCTCGGACTTTTATGTCATTGTCAACTGATTTACGAATGCGCTTGCGCCGCTGTGAAACATTATGTAAGGAATAAGTTAGTTGAACAACACCTTCTAAATGTAGTGTCAAGCTGATCTAATCGGTATGGTAACTGACTCACTGTATTTAGGATTTGGTGTCAGACTCAGCTTGGGTATCTTTTTATTTTTACTTACATAAGTGAACTGCTTAGATCAAGCATAATTCTCGCTTGCACATGCCTCAGTGTCTTTTCATCTTTTTACTTAATTTTCTAACGAATGTAATGTTGAGTTTAATACTGGGCAACGCCAGGAAATCTTCATATATATATATATATATATATATATATATATATATATGTATATATATATATATATTTATATGAAAAAGAAATCAATATTGTCAATTAAAATTTACAAGGAACCTATTGTTGGGCAGAATACTCCGAAAGATTTTATTAAGAAATCTTTCATTCGCAGAGTTTTAAAGAATTTCATTTTTCTCTTCAGAAGGAAGAAATATACTAGCAAATTATAACTATATCTGAGCTACGAATTTATGGTTATAGCATTAGATAAAACAGAACTTTATGATAGTTAGTCATAAAATTAAAAAAAGTTATATATATATATATATATGTATGTATATGTATATGCATGTATATATATATATATATATATGTATATATATATATATATATATATATATATATATATATATGTATGTCTCTTTTTTATTGCATTTTCACCCGAAACAAGGCACATTGCCACTTTGTTGTATGGAGCTACTATCAGGGCATAAGCATCAGAAGTACTGTGTAGGAAGTTGGGCAGGAAGATGTCGGTTCACGTTACACTTGAACTTCTGCATTTCAGTACAGTCGGGGAAGCAGGGACCCGGAAGGGAATTCCAAAGTCTCGCGGTTCTGGGAAAGAAACTACTGGAGTAGAAGGCTCTCTTGCATCTAGGGATCTCTACTGTGAAGGGGTGGGATTTAGCTGCTTGTTGGGTTTGTCGGGGTATTTACGTCGAGTCGGCACAAGTGCTTGCAGTTCGTCGGAGCATTCACCGTTAAAGTATTTGTAGAACAGGCAGAGGAATGTAAGATTTCGTCGATGTGACAGAGGCTGAAGCTTAGATGACAGTTCAGAACTTATTAGATTGGCGACTCTTTTGAACCTTGTCTAGGAGCGAGAGACTATTGGCATATGCACCAGCCCAAATATGACAACAATACTCCATACATGGGCGAATGTTGACCTTATAAAGGTACATAATATTTGCAGGTGTTAATAGCTTTCTAGCACAGTAGAGAGAGCCTACCTTCTTCGCATCGGTCCTGGCCATGTTCTCAATGTAATTGTTTCAACTCATGTTTCCTGTGAACGTTAGGCCGAGGAGTTTAAAAGATGTACTTTCAGATAAAAAGGCATTGGCCATTGCTATTGGGGATAGGAAAGGCTTCCTGTAGTTATTGAAGGAAACAAGTTTAGTCTTGGCAGCGTTTAAGGTGACCATCCATTTTTGTAAGCATTCCACCGGGCTCGGAGGTGTTCCCCTTATGTTTCTGCAATTTCATTAGATATGTGTTCATTTGTTTTCCTGTTGTGTTTGTTATAGAGCGTGGTGTCGTCAGCATACATACCCATCTCACAGAAAATTTTGTCAGGGAGGTAATTTATGAATATTAGGAATGATAGACGTCCAAGGATAGACCCCTGAGGCACTCCCGCATTTATATCGTTTTGTTTAGATCTACGACCGTCAAGGACAACCTGGATTTCTCTCTTATGTAAGAAGGATCTAATAATGTCATGTATTCTTCCAGTCATACCATATGATCTGATTTTCTTGAGAAGACCCTCATGCTATACCCTGTCAAAAGCCTTAGATATATCTAGAGCTACCGCTCTACACTCCCCCGCTATGTCCAGTGACTGGTATATTCGTTCGGAGATTACAGTTAGGATGTCTGCTGTGGACCGGGCTTGTCTAAATCTATATTTTTGGGCACTCAGAAGTGTAGCATCTGTAAGGTGATAGACTAAAGCTTGGTTAATTATGGTCCCAAATATTTTGGCGAAAAGTGGGAGGAAGCTAATAGGGCGATAATTTACTGGGTCAGTTCTTTCACCAGAATTCTTGAAAACTGGCACCACAGAAGCAGTTTTCCAGCAGGCAGGAAAGCAAGATCCATTAAGGCATTTGTTGCAAAGTTTGGAGAGAACTACAGCTACTTCGGCGGCGCACGTTTTTAATAGCACAGCCGGGATGAGATCAGATCTACATGTATTTGCAGTGAAGCTTTCTTATGATACCATGCACCTGAGCAGGGGCGATTTTCAGATCGTCTAGTGTGGTGTCTGACCGCAAAGGAAAGTCAGGGAGAGGTTGGTTAGCAGAGTCCAGTGTGGAGTTGGAGGCAAATCGTCTGGTAAGCATGTTAGCCTTCTCAGTTGCAGAGCAAACAACCTCATGATTGTTGGATAGTGGGGGAATTGTTGATTGCCTAATATTTACTACACTGTTGTAGATTTTCCAGAAGTCTCGGGTGCCTTATTTCTGTGCTTCGATGGGTTTTTGGGTGGTTTCCGTAAATTTTCTCTTAGCTGTCGCTATTTCTTTCTTACAGTTATTTCTGACTTCTATGTACTGTCTGTTTGAACTGAACATATGTCGGTTAAATTAGCGGTACGCATGCTGCCTTTGCGCTATGGCAGCTGCACAAGTTAAAGTGAACCATTGGGGAAAGTGGGGTCTTCTATAGAATTTGCGTTTGGGAATATGTGCTTTAATTGCCGCTTTGAACCATTCAGTGGTCTCATTTGCGCAATGTTCATCAGGAAGTGAGAAGATACTTTGCCATGGAGCGTCGCTGATGAGGTCCCTGATGGCTTCCGTGTCAGCCTTTTTATAATATCCCGTTGTTTGGGACAGTGACTCTTCAGTTTTGGCTCTAGAGTTTAGGGCGATTTCAACCATTACCACTGCAGTATCGGTGTTCCCAAGAGGGATGTAGGCATTCGTTAGACAGTCATCGCGAACTGTGGTCAGAAACAGATATAAAGTGCTGCATGTTGTTCTTGCTGGTCTGGGAAACGGGTTGGAAACGTAACCATCTGTTATAGGGAATGAGATATAGAGAAGTTACGTGTTGTGGTATCAGCTGCGTTTGTGTAAGTCAAAAATCCAAGCCAGTTGCTGTGGTGGACATTGAAGTCACCAAATACATGCACTTGTGTGTGTTGAGGGAAAGTGCTGTATCTATGCTGTCAGAGATTTTGTTTATTAGGGTACAGTCCTGGGTCGAGGGAGAGCGGTAGAGAAAATAAAAGTAGCGTATGTAATGTTGCATGTTATGTCTAACGCACATAAAGGCTTGATCGTCCGATTCTAGTTTAGTTTCTATAGTCAAGGGGAGGGTGTTTCGAATTTAGACTCCAAGCCCATGCATATGTCTGTCAGATTCCTTACGGCAGAGTGGGAGGTATCTAGGCATGTTAAAGTAGTTAGAGGAGATGGAGGAGTGTAGGTTAGTCCCACTTAGTGCTAAGATATCCGGGGTGTTTGTTAGGAGAACTGCTTCAACATCATTTAAATTAGTTCTAAGCCCACGGATGTTAGTAAATGCGAGCCTCAAGGGAGAAGGCAGGTTGGTTTTGTTTGGGTTTTGGCCTGGTTTTCGCGTATTTCTTTTTATTTTTAAGCGTTTAAGTTTAGGTAAGGGGTGCTGAGCAAGTGGTTATGCAGAATACAAGACAGTCAACACAGGCAGACCATCAGCTGTCCCTCCATCTACCAGGGTTGTGGCCTCAGGATAACCCACCGTGGATGAGTGCAAGACCTCTTTCCATGCGCGACATGCCACTACAAACATCCCGATATTATACATTTTTGACGGAGCCGCTGCTCTAAGCGCTACCAAAGAGTAAGGTTCGTCTGTGCTTCCAGTCGGTAACAGCAGCCAGGAACTGTCTATCCAGTATACTCAACCCATCAGATGATGGTCAACCCAATCTGCTTGTACTGGCATTACGGTATTTAAGCACTCGCCAGTGCCCAGTTTAGGGGATGTGTTGGGAGTGGTTAAAAACGTCGTTCATTGCCCTAGTCAGGTAACAAGATCGACCACCGATTGTTTCTGTCGACAACCAGTGGTTCTACCTCTACGTCTGGTTAATAGACAGAGAAGGAGTATGGAAGCCGGGCGATAGAAGCTGCCTATCTACTCCTTAAGCAGTTCAGGTTTGCAGACCGGTAATTTGTTTGAGTCACCAGCCCTAGTAAGGTTGTCATCCAAGACCGGAGTGGCCTTCCTCCCCTTAGGTTTTGCTTCAGAGTTCCCCTTCTCCTAAACTTTGCAGCTAATTCTACCCTATGCGACGTAGACCATCAACTCCCCATATTTCTTCCTATAACGTAGACCATCAACTCCCCATATTTCTTCCTATAACTCAGAACAAGCTAGGTAACATACAAATATCCGTGCATGAGGTCGCCAAGCTAATCAAGAACCTTGATTCAGTAAACCAGCTGGCCCTGATGGCATCCCAATTATAGTGTTAAAAAAGCTTCAACCAGAACTCGCTCCCATACTTACGAAACTATTTAAGCGCTGCCTTAAGGAGAAGTGCTTTCCGACTCCCTGGAAGACCTCATCAATTTGCCCTGTATTTAAGAATGCAGGTGATAAGTCATCTCCCTCTCAGTACAGACCAATAAGTCTCCTGTGTGTTATGAGTAAGTTGCTGGAATCCATATTAAACAGAGAAATAGTAAACCACCTCAGCAGAAACAACCTTCTTAGTGACACACAATATGGTTTCCGCTCTGCAAGATCTACCGCAGATGTGCTGACGGTTATATCTCACAGAATTAGTGAAACTCTTGACAAAGGCTTCCTTTCTAGGGCAATTGCTCTTGACATATAAAAGGCCTTCGACAAGGTATGGCATAAGGGTCTACTTCACAAGATTTCCAGCTACGGTATAACTGGAAATGTTTTCTCAATCATTAAATCATTTCTCTCCGATAGGATCATAAGAGTAGTGGTCGATGGACAAAAATCGGAGGCCTGCAATATAAATGCTGGAGTCCCTAAGGATTCACTCCTGGGACCATCTCTCTTCCTGATCTACATCAATGACCTCCCTAAACACATACTTAAATCATTCGTTCACATCTATGCTGATAACACGACCATCTGCGGCAACACATCAAAGGCTGTAAATGACAAAGTTCTCTCTGATTCTCTCTCCTCTGATCTCGAGCGCGTGGTTCAGTGGGGGAAGACGTGGCTGGTTACCTTTTATGCATCCAAAACCAAACTCCTATCCTTACATCATCAACGCTCTGATCCCCATCTGGCATCAATATGGATGGATGGCTTTCATCTGGGAGATGCCCCGTGTATTGACAAGCTTCTGGGTTTGAGCTTTACTCCTGATCTGAAATGGAACACGTACATCAAATATGTTGCCAAGGTCGCTGGAAAGATGGTGGGATCCTTCTACCGCTCCAGAAGATATCTCACTACTGATGCAGTTCTCTATCTATATAAAAGCCAAGTACGTCCAATAGGATAGAAATACTGTTGCCATATCTGGACAGGAGCTTCTAAACACAGCCTATCCTGTCTTGACAGAGTACAAAATAGACTTCGTGGCTTAGTGGGGGATACCCTTTTCTCTACCCTGCAACCTCTCTCCCACAGAAGAGACATTGCGAGCCTATCCTTATTTTATCGTTATTTCCATGGCAGGTGCTCGTCTGAACTCCAATCTCTGGTCCCTCCTCGCCAATCTTTCACGAAAAACACCCGTCTAGCTGAATCCA
This sequence comes from Euprymna scolopes, assembly GCF_053919585.1. NCBI lineage: Eukaryota > Metazoa > Mollusca > Cephalopoda > Sepiida > Sepiolidae > Euprymna > Euprymna scolopes. The sequence goes on along the minus strand of NC_136487.1, from coordinate 2,292,659 downwards.
CGGTGACAAATTTCCCCCGCTCTTTATCTGTGCCTAAATCAAAACGCGGATTCCATGAACAATGCTTCTTTCTTAGAACTGTACGCCTGTGGAACGCTGTTCCGTCTGCCTGCTTCCCACCGGACTACAACTTGGTTGTCTTCAAGTCCAACGTTAACAAATTCCTAATGAACTGCCCCCTTAAGTAAACACTTCATCAAATCTCCACACTCATGTAATGTACTTGCAATAACCCTTATCCCTGAGGGGCTTCCGGGCCTTGATAAGTGGTGATCACTGTGTAAAAAAACCTTGGAACATCTACGGGTCCATCAGTACGCGAAGGTGGTTAGTGTTGTTACTGGGTTAGTTTATAAAGGTTATATATTTACTGAGAGATTATTCTCCACAAAGAGCTTACGGGATATTGCTATTTAATTGTTTGTTACTAGAGGAAGGGGTGAGTAAGAGTTCATGCAGTGGAAGCAGCTCTATCTGGAAACATGTCTGTTGGAAGGAGTTAATATGGCTTAATGTTTTTTTCCTTTAAATTTACAATTAACGAAAAATAAATAAATAAATAAGTAAAAAATAAAAGTAAAATAAAATATAATTTTCTTCCTTTTATTTTTATGTTGGCTTAGGAATAGGATAATGGGTTACAGAATTGCTTGGCATTACAAATTTAGTAAATTTTTTGCACAAGCTCTGGATATTTAAGATGGCAGAAGGGTTAATATGTATATTCAATAAATACAAGTACCATCATTTTTGATAAGTACAATGCAGTACAGGTGAAAGTAACTTATACGCTATTGTATTTACATTATGTATAATAAGGTAAATTGTTATATGGGGAGATTTCCAGTAGATGCGAATATATGGGGGTTATGGGTATTAAGTAGGTTTCCATTTCTAATGAGGATATCTTCAGCTTTCGTTTATAAATCAGTTGTTGTCGTCTCACCGCGTTTTTGGCCAAGTAAGCCTCTGGCCGGCTTTGGGTAGGATTGAAACGCTATCTTCAGACAATTCTCCTCTGGAACCGTAGGGATTCAACAGATTCAACGTCTCTATAAACAAGGGATAGCAGTGATTGCTGAGAATGCAGTTAGGAGATTCGAAGTTCCTATCCGTCGCGGTTTCCTCCTGAAGAAGGCCCGAGGAATAGTTGTCCGAAACGTCCTGAAACAACAACTAATAAAGATGAGAATAATAGTCAGCAATAAATAAATTAATATGGCTAATTATCTATTGATGATTAAATTATACCCGTTACATAGTAATGGCTATATGCGTAGCGTAGTCGGAAAATACGCTAAAATATATTTTAATTCATTGATTTCTAATTTGTACTCTATTAATTATTATATGGTACTCACTATATAGTAAGAATTTGGTTACTTCATTCTTTTAATATGCATTACTCTACTTCTCTATTCGTTACTTTCTGACGTAAATCTATATGTACAAAATAATTAAAAACATAACGTGCTATATTCGCTAATGTGTACAAATAACAGGTTAATTCGACATACCTTCCATTTGTTTTTCAATTTCAATCCCTTACCAATTCACATTTAAGCAACAGGTCTACATCTTCTATATTAAGTTTCAAACTTGTAGAATAACAATTGACATACGATTTTCGTGCAGACCGTTCCTTACTCTAACAGACAATGTAACCTATATATATATATATATATATATATATATATATATATATATATATATATATATATATATACGGCCAGGGACCATTCTATAAAAATTAATCTGCCTTACTTTTAATGCGAGGGTTATTTATGGTGTCTTATAAATTCAATAAAAACCCTCCAAAATTTGCTGATGAGAAGAGCTTGCTTACCAAAAAACTATATATAATTATTTTACATAACTTGATGTATACCACAATAAAAAGCATTGTTTTCCGAAACGACCGTACAGATAATTGATTTTGTTGTTGTTCCTTCTTATGAAACGGATTTTTAATTTAATTAAAATTTATTTTTAAATTTTAAATTATAAATCACATTACTTAATATTGAATTAGCTCTAGGACATTTAACTATCGAGCTTATTATATATCTAAATTACAACGAGCACTTTCTATTTCCTGTATTTTAATTAAACTAGTAATTTCACTGTTACATTAAAAATACACTCAGCTCTTTAGACTATTGTTCTAATCTCCTTTAATTTATATATATATATATATATATATATATATATATATATATATATATATATATATATATATATATAGGAAGTTTATTACTGTGAGTCCAGAATGAGTTTACAAATTGTTTCATCTATAGGAAAATCCTCAAAGAGAGGAAAAAAATCCAACTAGCATCGTCAGAATTCATAGATGGACATAGAGTCCATCTATGAATTCTGACGATGCTAGTTGGATTTTTTCCTCTCTTTGAGGATTTTCCTATAGATGAAACAATTTGTAAACTCATTCTGGACTCACAGTAATAAATTTCCTATATATATATATATATATATATATATATATAATATAAGGCTGAATGTCTGTGTGTGTGTCTGGTCACGAATAGGCTCCTATATGGTTGACTGTTATAGAAAACTGATCAGATATAATGAAAGTAGATGTATCGAGACACAGTAATGAGTATGTTTGATCTAGCATAATGATGATTCATTAAAATTGTGGGGTCTGCGTGCGCGTGGTCCACAAAGTCTGGAAAAAAAAAAGACGTTTCCAAGAGTTTTTGATATAGATGTACATAATAATACTTTGATAAGTATGTTTTAACTTAAGTAGGAATGGTGTAATAAAATTGTGGTGGCTGCGTTCGCGTCTGGCTTCCATAAAATGGAAATAGGCACACACTTTAATAAAGACTTTTCATATCTATCTGCGTAAGTATACTTTGATAATTATGTTTCAGTTTGAAGAAATATGGTATAATAAAATTATGGAGTGTTCGTTTGCGCCTGACCTCCATAGAATGGAAATATGTCACAAAGTTTAACAAGATTTTTTAATATAGATCCAGAGAATATTGTGATAAGTGTTTCAGTGTGAACAGGTATGGTATAATTAATTATGGGATTTATCTACTTTATTTTTACTTTCATCATATTTTGCTTTGGTTTTTATACCCCCAAATTCGAAGGTATGTCTGTAGTTATATGCTTGCAGAGATTATTACGTACTTACATAATCACATACGGTGTTAGGATTTTAACGTTTATTTAACAAATAAAATATTCAAATTGACGCCACACAATTTGGAATTAAAAGTGAAATCGAATTATTAGGAAAACTGACCTCACCTTCTTTATATATATATATATATATATATATATATATATATATATATATATATATATATATACGTTTTCGATAAGTTTCTTTCATATCAAAGAAATAATTTGCTAAAGCAGCTGTCTACAATGGATAGAAGCAATAATTATAACCATAGAATTTCTATTATCTTCATTTCTGATTATATATGTATGAATCTAAAGAACACGCATTCAATTTATATTATACTAAAACTAATAATACTAATTAATCACAATTTGGCAAACGCATTGAATTAATATATAAAATATATTTTCCATGTAACAACTTTTCTAAATATCGAAACTGCTTCATATCTTTCATTCATGTCGTAGTGTTAAATCCTATGCAAGAGAAAAACTGCAATAAGTGTCTGTGGAATATTGTCATGCCTGGCTGCTATACAAATGCATGTTTCCAATGTCTGACAATAGAAAAAAAAGCCTATTTGCTTTTTAGTCCATTCACATTCAAATACCGATTTTTCTCAGTGGTTTAGTTCAAAATGACCGAAGTCATTACAAAGGTTTACGTTTTTTGCATCCGTTACCGGACAAGGTTATGTTATTCTTACCAAGAGAGATAGTATTCTCGCGAAGTCTATGCTTGTTTCAGCTATGCCGACATTTATCTAAAGAAAAAAATTACGTATCGACTTAAAAAAATAAAATCAGATTTGGAAAGAAGTTTGGATTGTTTCCTTTCAAGATGAACATTAAAAAGATTTCAAAATCAACAGGAAGTAAAAAGACATTCTTAATCTGATTAATATGGAAGCGTTTGATAAAGACATAAAAAATCAAGAATTGAAATAAATGTTCGTTTAACTGAGAGAGTCAGACCAACCGTGTAGAAAAACACACACTAATTCATCTTATACCGAGAAACTCACTGTTTTGAAACTATGCTTAAGTTTTGAGAGAGTAAATTTAATTTATATGAAGGAAAGTTTTAAACAATTTGAGTATGGAGAAAATGCTTTACCTTGAAGCATCATTCCTACACATACCTTTATTAAAGGATTTTATTTTAAATTATATGTAAAACATTTTAATGTGATTCTTTATATTTTTTTGTTTATATTTTAAGAGAAATATATAAAAAAAATAAATAAATAAAAATTCCTTTCGAAATTGAATAACATTACGTACTTGAAAGTCTGGAATAAATTTGAGTACATAAGGAGGGTCGTCTGTGTTTTACAATTCCATTAATACTACCTAACTGTATCGAAGATTTGGGTGTTACAACACCATTCACGTTCTTCCCTGGCTTGCGTTATAACCCAAATTATATTGTAGATGTCCTGAACAAAATCGCAAGCGACAGCTTTCCAATCGCCCATCTACTGTTAAACGTATGGGCGCTTAAGAACCCAGCCCCACCCTCTTGATAGTAGTTGTCCCAGTACTCAGCTGTCTATTTATGTGTCTGTTATCCAAACAAAAATTCCAGCAGAAAACACAAAAAATACGTTCTTCATTTTTATTTATTGATATGTATTGAAATTGACTTCGACATAGGAAGTATTTACATATCAAATAGTCTTGTAGTATTGTTTAGTAATCAGCTATATATAACATAGCCACGTGTTTTTTTAAGACCCATCATTGGAAGTGCCATTGTCCTGTAGAGCCTTTATAAGAAAATGATTCCTCCGTTCTTTTATGCTAATAAAATGCACTTACTACTATTAAAACTAAACCTTTAATTTTATCTTCAGCTAACAATAACCGTAATGAGCTGCCAGCGGATTTATCGGTCTGTCTGAAAATCATTCGCCGTATTACGTATATAATATCTAGCAAAATCTATAATGCCAGATAGATTACAGAATAGCTTTGTCAGAAGCGCAATTGGATTTATCATGACAACTTTTTCTTTATATTAAATTCGAAAAAGTGGACCTCGTATGCAATTGTTTCTACTTAGTCAGCTATTAAATAGGTTTAACGACTAATGTTGCTTGCAGAGTCTCACGCCAATATTTTTAATATCCTTAACGCGAATGCAACTCTAAAATAGTCAATATAGTAAGAATTACCCAGTTAATAGTTATAATTTCATTAGAGGTTTACTAGTCGCGGTTGAGGTCCCTTGATGCTGAAAAGTTTATTCCCTGGAGCTACTAGACTTTGGAATTCCCTTCCTGTTTCCAGCTTCCCTGATTGTACTGAACTGCAGAAAATTAAATGTAACGTGAGCCGACAGTTTGTTGAAATACAAAATGCGTTTATAGATATGCACCTAAACCTTATGTCAAATCATCAATCTGCCTTGTTGGCGATGCATAAGAGTAAAAGTAAGATCTTAACAATTAAATTGAAGTAAATATAGAATATATTACTACTACTATCACTTCCACTACTATAATAACAATAATAATAATAATAATAATAATAATAATAAACATAAGTATGCGATAGCTGGAATAAATCTATTAAATAAATTAATAGACATCTATATCACATTAATGATTATATTTATTCTGTGTCATGAAAGTAAATTACACACACGCCTGTGAATGAAATGAAATTATGTGAGCTCATCTCGCATAGAAAAACAAATTAAAACATCTCGCGATTTTGCTCGACCACGTGACTGACTTCCACGTATATTTAAGCAGAGCGAAACTGGTTTTATCGGTTAGTTAGGATGCGAATGCCTATATGTTACTTTGCCTACTCTTATACCAGTTCGTGTTTATCGACACAATCGGCGATCATTTTCGCGAAGGGAATAAATCTATTTACGTTATTATAAAATAAAGTTTTTTTTTACTAAAAACATTAACATTACCATAAATCTAACAATTTATACCCTTTTTTGATCATGTGGAAAAAACCTAATTAAATAAAAATGCAAATTTTTAAATAACATTTTTGGAATGTACCTTTTTTCTTCCATAAACCTTTAGATTGTAGTATTAGAAACCTTAAGTAAATTACCTTTAAAACGTCGTTCTACGCAGCTAAACGTTCACAGGGAACAAGAATTTTAGCAGAAACTATGAAGGCATTGCCAAGGCTGCTGCTGAGAATGTGGGCTGTATCTACGGTGCTAGAAAGTTACTATGCCTGAGAGTATTCTGCACCAATAAAAAACACCATTGGGGCATATATAAGGAATTATTGCCACATTTGCCTTTTATACAATAATTTTAATGGTACGTGCTCTGACGAACTCCAAGCCCATATACCTTTTGATGTAATTACCCCCGACGAACCCGACAAGCAGCCAAATCCAACCCCTAAACAGTAGAGTCCTCAGATGCCAGAAAATCGTTAATGCTTTCTTCCTTCCGACTTCTAGACTTTATTTCCTTCGTGGTTTCTGCTTCCCTGACTTTACTTACATGCAGAAGTTCGAATGTAATGTAAATAGGCATCGTGCTGTTTTTATAGTATACTTTGCAAATTATGCCTTCGGCAAAGTTGCACTGTGCTTTGTTTGGGAAAAATGCAATGAATTATAAATCTCCATTGTGTTTGCGTGCAGATCAATGACGATAACAGAATGTCGACCAGCGACGGTGCATCTATGTAAAACACTTTGTTGGCTTGCTTTCTAATCCCTTTGTGTAAGAATATATGAGCGGTTTGTGTTTATTTAAGATAAAAATGTTACATTGCTTCACAACATGGATTTTACCGCACATTGTGAATGGCGATGAAGCTTGTAAGAAATAGCTGTACTTCCTGCAAACGCATTCTCTTAGTAACCACCTTATGTCTGTGATTACATTTCTGCTTTTTCTCGCAAATAAAGAAACTAAATAAAATTCATATGGATACATATTTGTGAGTAGGAAAGAAAGACAACTATTCAATTTTGATGTTTCAGTTTATGCAATTAAAAAAATCAAACGCATACAAGCGCACACATACATACAGTATATATATGTATACCGATACTCTATGGCTGACTGGGATAGCTTCCGTACATTCATATCTGATTTACCTCTGCACTCCATGTTTAAAAAGGATGTGTCCTCTATAGTATCAGATCTGACCGAATGGTTAATTGTAGGCATAGACCAATTCATACCATCTAAAAAATTTCAACAAAAACCCAACAGCCAGACATGGTTCTCCCCAGAATGTGCTGCTGCTATCGCGCACAGAAATCACTTTTTCCATAGCTACCAACGTAATAGATGCACTGAAACTAAAGCTGCTTTCAGGTCTGCCAGCAACCACTGTAAAAGAGTAATCGAAAATGCAAGAGAGCTATATGCTCAGTCTGTTAAATCGAAGGTAGCTGATCAGCGGCTTGGATCCCACCAGTTTTGGCAAATAACAAATAAAATCCTGAACAGAAGTTTGCGTTCTATACCAACCATTATCAATGGACCAGAGGCCATCTCGTCAGCGTCAGACAAGGCCAAACTATTTGCTAAGAACTTTGCAGCTAATTCTACCCTATGCGACGAAGGCCATCAACTCCCCATATTTCCTCCTATAACACAGAACAAGCCAGGTAACATACAAATATCCGTGCAGGAGGTCGCCAAACTGATAAAGAACCTAGATTCCAGTAAAGCAACTGGCACTGATGGCATCCCAATTATAGTGTTAAAAAAGCTTCAACTAGAACTTGCTCCCATACTTACGAAACTATTTAAGCGCTGCCTTAAGGAGAAGTGCTTTCCGACTCCCTGGAAGACCTCTTCAGTTTGCCCTATATTTAAGAATGCAGGTGATAAGTCATCTCCCTCTCAATACAAACCTATAAGTCTCCTGTGTGTTATGAGTAAGTTGCTGGAATCCATATTAAACAGAGAAATAGTCAACCACCTCAGCAGGAATAACCTTCTTAGTGACACACAATATGGTTTCCGCTCTGCAAGATCTACCGCAGATGTGCTGACGGTTATATCCCACAGGATAAGTGAACTTCTTAACAAAGGCTTCCTTTCTAGGGCAATTGCTCTTGACATATCAAAGGCCTTCGACAAGGTATGGCATAAGGGTCTACTTCACAAGATTTCCAGCTACGGTATAACGGGAAATGTTTTCTCAATCATTAAATCATTTCTCTCCGATAGGCTCATAAGAGTAGTGGTCGATGCACAAAAATCGGAGGCCAGCAATATAAATGGTGGAGTCCCCCAGGAGTCAATCCTGGGCCCAACTCTCTTCCTGATCTACATCAATGACCTCCCTAAACACATACTTAAATCATTCGTTGACATCTATGCTGATGACACGACCATCTACGGCAACACATCAAAGGCTGTAAATGACAAAGTTCTCTCTGATTCTCTCTCCTCTGATCTCGAGCGCGTGGTTCAGTGGGGGAAGATGTGGCTGGTTACCTTTAATGCATCCAAAACCAAACTCCTATCCTTACATCATCAACGCTCTGATCCCCAGCTGGCTTCAATTGTGATGGATGGCTCTCGTCTGGGTGAGGCTCCGTGTTTTGACAAGCTTCTGGGTTTGAGCTTTACTCCTGATCTGAAATGGAACACGTACATCAAGTCTGTTGCCAAGGTCGCTGGAAAGATGTTGGGATGCTTCTACCGCTCGAGAAGATATCTCACTACTGATGCAATTCTCTATCTATATAAAAGCCAAGTACGTCCAAGGATGGAATACTGTTGCCATATCTGGGCAGGAGCTGCTAAAAACAGTCTATCCTGCCTTGACAGAGTACAAAATAGACTTTGTGGCTTAGTGGGGGATGCCCTTTTCTCTACCCTGCAACCTCTCTCCCACAGAAGAGATGTTGCGAGCCTGTTCTTGTTTTATCGTTATTTCCATGGCAGATGCTCATCTGAACTCCAATCTCTGGTCCCCCCTCGCCAATCTTTCACGAAAAACACCCGTCTAGCTGAATCCACTGTGAAAAATTTCCCCCACTCTATATCTGTGCCTAAATCAAAACGCGGATTCCATGAACAAAGCTTCTTTCTTAGAACTGCACGCCTGTGGAACTCTGTTCCGTCTGCCTGCTTCCCTCCGGACTATAACTTGGATGTCTTCAAGTCCAATGTTAACAAATTCCTTATGAACCGCCCCCTTAAGTAAACACTTCAGCAAATCTCCTCACTAACTTAATGTACTTTCAATAAACCTTATCCCTGAGTGGCTTCCGGGCCTTGATAAGTGGTGATTACTGTGTAAAAAAAAAATAAAAATAAAAAAATAAACAGTAACCTACGTCTTTCTCTTTGCGATAATGTTGCAGTGTTATTGAACTAGCATTCTCTAGGAATGTTGTTTCTATTTTCCAGTTTGACTATCATGAAAATTATTTCGATCGAACTTACAGATAGTTTTCTGATCCCAATATTAAGACGTAAAACATCTGGACGTAAGTATTTTCTGAGAAAAACTGGGCATTAATCACATGTAACCATACGATGATTGGTATCCCCTTTTCTCGTCAGTAATTTAGACATTTAGAAGAGATATGACAGATAGACAGTTGATTTGCAATCTGAATTTCACTTCTTTAGATACGCATAATTCTTAGCAGGTATATATCTCATGTTCTTATATATCTCGGTGGGGACAACTTTATTATAGAGATTTTATAAATTCACGGGCACAGGGAATCAGGTTTATTTGGTGTTGAGCTTCATTCGAAATAAAATGATAATTGACAAATACAAAGATGGCGAATTGAAAGTAACTTCAATCAGAGAGTGAGGGGGATAGAAAGAGTGTGTGTGTGCGTGTATGTGTGTGTGTGTGTGTGTGATATAAAAAGAGAGAAGAATATAAAAAACAGGATGATTTCAGTGATTAACAGTTGGTGGTAGTTTCTCCAACCCAAACTCGTAGAAGATGGCAATTTTGATACTGTTTAAAACTATTGTGTGTGGTTAAGTATTTCATGTGACGTATTTAAAACACATTTTAAATATAACTTATTTTTGACAACGCGTCTTACGATACATGAGGCAGTCATGGTCTGACGTCGTTTTCGACGAGAAGCCAGATCTACAGCATTTCTTCAATCTACATCTTTCTCGATTTTATGTTGCAATTACAATATTTTTATTCCTTTTATTTTCTTTTACACCAGGCGTCCCCTGGAGCACTTGATTTCTAATTCTATCTGGGCCAATCTTGGATTAGTCCTAGCCAACTTAGATTCCGTTTACAGATAAGTAAGAATACTATCTGCTGGGTAATGCAATCCCTGTATTCTGGTTTAATTATTCGACTGATTCATTTGAAAAACAGGTTATGAATTAAATAAACCCGAGAGACTTTCTTTTTTATAAGGAATCCGAATGTTGCCAAAGATACGAACATAAGAAAACGTGGAGCAGAGAAAAGAAAAATATGCGTTTACATCGATATTATAGATAAACACCTTTAATTAAAATGTATTATTTTACGTCGGTCATTGAAAGTTTTGATACTCTAAAGATGAACGCATTGTGATTTTCATTTCGTCTTCGAACTGTTGCATAAATGTAAAATACAAACATTATACGATCAACTAGATAGCACACGATATATATATATATATATATATATATATATATATATATATATATATATATATATACATACATACATACATACTCGCATATAACATAACCGAGATATATATACACGCATATATATGTACATGAATGTACAGATAATATATAAATATTCCACTATCCAACACGAAAATCGCAAGAACACTGGATCAACCCGGCTCGAGTGAATACCGTTTAGTTTAGATAGTTTTCTATAAGATAATATAAGACCACATCGCTGATGTTATATGTAAAAGCTTTTTATTCAAATGTATTAGTTTACATAAACCATTGAACGTTTCGATGTTCTGGAGACGAATGTATTACTATTTGTTTGTGGTACGTGATAAACCACTTGTTGTGATTACGATGGCAGTATCGTCAACATGATTGTTTATAATTAATCTCCGGGTGCTCTTATTACTCATTCGTAATCTCTTTGTGTCTTTGAAATGTCCAAACTTCAACATTTCCAAGGACATCTATTATAATTGGTACACTGACAATCTACATCAAACCACATCGGGCGCGATGATTGGTTTGGTTAAATAATCATGAGTAAGAGCTCGTGTTAAGTTTAAATGGGAATGGCTATTATAAAATAAAGTTTAATTAATTATTTGTAAATAATTGTAATCAAGTGTCTGTATGACAATTTAAAAGGCCAAATATGGAGGAGAATCAAGGAGTGAAACATGAAAATATATCCCTAACATATAGATATTTGATATTTTGTTAATTAGTTACATAACCTTATAATTAATATAAGTATAATCAATGTAAGCCTGATTGAAAGAAAAAAAAACATGGGTAGGCGCCACTTATCGATATTGAAATCAGCTTCACAAATATCTTGCAGATGCCGTTTGCGTTTCAAGAGAATTAATTAGATTTCTCAAGATTCAACAGAAATTTGAAATCCATAAAATATATGATCCTATATTAACTGTTCAAAAGAATGTTACAGAGCAGAGAAATATAAATTTTATCCAAACAGTGTGCACTATGAAAAGTGGTAGTGGGCGCTTTACTGTATGACCAAGTTATTATTAAAACATGTAAAACTACGTAAAAAAATATGTAAAACTATGTAAAAAACATGTAAAACTACGTAAAAAATATGTAGAACTACGTAAAAACATGTAAAAATACGTAAAAAATATGTAAAACTACGTAAAGAAATATGTAAAAATAAGTAGTGATGATAGTATTTTAAAACGAACCCATCAGTTCTCCGTACATGTTGGCTACTTTCCATTCTGGTGAAAGATTTTTCCAATTTTATATACTGATATAACACAAGAAAGCAGAAAGAAGTAATCTTAGTTAAATTAGTTTCCACAACGATGCTGGTAAACAAAGCTGAGTACGAAAAGCTTATGAAATACGAAGATCTTTGATGCGACATAAAAATACTCGTATATTATGAAGATGTATATGATTCCAGTTAATATAGCAGTAACTACACTCATAAAAAGAATTTTACAAACTATCTGGGAAAAATACGTAGTGAATCAACGGGGAAAAGGATGCATACACTTGCACTCATAGGGAAGGATCCGATCTTTAAAAGATTTCTCGGTTGAGATTATGATATAACGAGTGGATGTCTAACATCCTTGATGCAAGCTAAACAAAATGATAAGTAAAATGAAAAAGTGAGTTTTTTTTTAAAATATTGTTTGGAGTCATTTACAGATGAAGTTGGTTCAGTTAAGCTGATTGTGCCTTAAGTTTGAGGTGCGTTATTCTGTGTACTTAGTGTGACCCATAGCTTTTTAAGATTGTCTTTATCAACAGTTGTTGTTTCTCAGTTTTTTGTCCTAATTTTTTAGATGTGACAGAATAGATTTAGCTGAGCTACCATGGATATCATACTTAAGATGGTAAGGTTTTAGGATCCTTGCAGTATAGATAATCGACTAGGCACCATATATAACTTCATAGTTGGTGCCCATCTGTAGCAAAAAAATGAATTTTATGCAAAAGAAAGACTCTACAAAATTTTATTGTGTTTTTAAATATAACTCGTCTGTTCTTGTTACAGTAACCGGTAAATTAGCCAAGCGAGTCGAACCACCGGTCGCTGTTTACGTTAAAATATTCCATCATACTAGAATGGGTAAACCTTTCTTCTGAGTTATAATTTCTTACTAGTTCATAAAACGATATACGAGTATCATTGGATGTTAGCTAAGGCAATTATACTCGTGTGTATTATTTTTATTTTTATTATATGCATGCACACATATGGCAGACTAAATAAATACTCACACACTCATATATAAACAAAATAATTTCCGAACACATTTATGTATACACACCCATCCACAGAGATGCTATAGAACGAATTACGAAACGAAAGAATGTTCTGAATAATTTCATAGTAAATGCCCAACTATATGATTACTTGAGTAACAAACTAAGTAAAACTGTTAGTACACTAAAACTCCGGTTTAAAATAAGGTTATAATGTTCCACTATGTTTAGCTGGGCAAGTCTATTTTTTATTCTTGATTAGTTGCTAGTTCATAAATAGATATTCTAGTGTATAAACACTGTTCCATTCAAAGAATAGTTTTTTTTTTTCTGTCAAATATATACCAACTGGGATCATTACACCCGTGAGTTTAATCATGTTTCTGCCAATACCAAATATCATTTTTTTTATATTTTAATTAATATTTTATTATTTCAGTTCTATTCTTAAATTTATTAATAGTCAAATGGAAGCAACTCATGTAAATTCTGCATCTCAAACTCATTTTCATTTAATCCTAACTGAATTTCAGTTGTTTGAATCGAATTTATTTAATCATTTCTTAAATAATTTACCTTATTTAGATGACACATTCTCATAAGTATTACATTTCGAATATTCCTTAATGTTTTAAACCATTATTGCAAGCATATTTATAATCTGTTATTCATTTTAGCTTCTAAATCTGCTCCTTGTTATATTTAATTAACATAAAACTATGAAAATATCCTTATTCTAATATAAGTAAGATTATTGAGATTAAACGTTTACATCCTGAAAATATAATACGATAGTTATTCCTGACGTTTGTTCAATACCATCCATACTTTCTATGAGGTTAGCATAAAAATAATGTCATTTTTTACGTCTATATATGTGATAAAAATGACACTATTTTTGCACAAACCTAATTTTTTAGTTTGTGTTATATTAGAAGTTCCCATTTACCAATATCTATAATTGACACTACAGTTAAATATTCTTACATCTTATAAAAATTTAATGAGCTTAGTGTTGTTAATTTTCTTAATATATTTCTCCACATCTAATATATAGACAACTATACGTCTGTCGGGCTGTCCGTCGACTTGTCTGTCTATCGGTTTGTCTGCCTGTCTCCATATCCTCAAACTTTATATTATCCGAAACTAAAAGTCGCAGAGCAGCGCTTAGAAAATAAATTTGATTTTTTGCGCGTTGTTATTTTATGGATCTTTAGCCGGTTAAACTTATTTTTCAGGAGGCAAATATGGGTAAAAAGTGAAGAAATCATAAAACAGTTCGTACATTCATCTTATTTATTTAGTTATTTTTATTATCTACTTTTAAGCGGTTTATAAGCGTGTTGCGTTGGTACAGTCATGGCGTCATTAGTTTTGAATGCTACAGTTTTGGTTTCGATTCTAGCTGATGCAGTTAGTTAATGTAATAACAGTAAGATTATAATCTTTGGAAATAACAGAGTGTGTAAGTTGTATGAATTATGTAAGTTGTTCAAAATAATACTTTTCTATTTTTAAGGTGAAAATCTGACGAGTAAGTGACTAAATACAAATAAGACATAATTTTGCAGACTTGCTAGTCGCAGAAGAAACAATACGGCAATTGCTACCTTTTCCAAAGCAATTGAGAAAACTTGATATTTAGAACAAGAAAAAACTAATTTATTACACTATATATGCCCTGGAACAAAACTATGCACTTAGTGACCTTTTAAAATTCCATATTTTTAATATATATATTATTTTTAATTTTGTAAAAGAATTAATCCATGCCCATTGGTATATACAAACTGAGTAACGATATATATATATATATATATATATATATATATATATATATATATATATATATATATGTGTGTGTGTGTGTGTGTGTGTGTGTGTGTGTGTGTGTGTGTGTGTGTGTGTGTGGCAATTCTGGCAAACTGTCGCTGTGATTTTGTGATTTAAGCAATATTATACCATACATTCTGCATTGATGTCAATTGATGTAATCTAAGAATACGACTTAAACTTACAATAAAATCTTAATGCTATCTGTTTACATATTTGCTCGTCAACAACTACTTTTATAAATATTCTTCTTCAGGTCTATTTCGCAAACTTCGATGATTAT
>NC_136487.1:2147500-2275000 GCF_053919585.1 Euprymna scolopes | reverse complement strand
ATATATATATATATATATATATATATATATATAATTAGAACAGAATCTGTGTAGATGTTTGACACCTATAAGAAAAGGATATACAATCGTGTTTGCAATTATAATTACAGAATTTATAAATTTGAAAATCTGAATAGAAAATTCGTAAAGTATATTAAAACTTGGATACTTTCTCTTTATTCTAATTATTTATATTCTCCAGACTACTGTTTTCATATAAAGTGCAATTTGTACAATATTTGGGGTCGATGTAAGTTCCGAACTTCCTCACGTTTTCGATATCTGGAATCTTTCTGCCAATTTCATTAATCTTCTGCCAAACTAAGGAATCTGCTCAGAATCACAGGAGGAAATCTTTTGTTTAATCTACAGGATAGCATACTCTAATCCGAGAACTGCATAGACGTCATAAGTAATTTCCAATTTTAGCTTCATCGCTATCGGTACTGAGAAGAAAACTTCTAATTTCAAGAAAATTGTAAATTACAAGAGATGTTTACCCAGTACTTGTGCATTATGCCAAGTGTCTCCTTGAAAAGTTCTATTATGATTGAAAATAAATTTAATAATAAAAACAGTATAAATAAAATCTCCATCCGAAACGTCATTATTTGTAGTTATTACTTCTACTTTTCTGTATTTTTCACTCTAGTAAATTGCTTATGTCTTCTATTCGACGTTTTTATCCAGAATATTATAATCCGCTACAAACCTTAAATTGTTCAAGATGTAGGCTAGAATGGAGGAAACATCGAATGCGACATATTGACACAGATACATGAACATCGACACTTTCTGAAGGTCAAGTTTAGGTTTTTATCTATGTGTGTTCTATACCAAGGTGTAGAAGCACTATAAAATAGTGCAATGCATGTTCGTGAAACATGGGTAGCAAAGATGGAACTTCTAAACAGAAGTAGAAAAATAATAGGATAAATAGTGTGTGAAGGATGAGAAATGACTTGAAAAATGATATATGTATATAAAAAAGGAAACAACAAAACGTAGAATGTCGACAGTATATACCAAACCAGCAAATACAGACATGATGATCAAGCCTTTGTGTGCTTTAGACTAAACATGAAACACAACATTAGCTACTTTTATTTTCTCTACCGCTTTCCCTCGACCCAGGACTGCACCATAAAAAGCAAAGTCTCTGACAGCATAGACACGGCACTCTCACTCGACACTAGCGCACAAGTACATGTATTTGGTGACTTTAATGTCCACAACAAAAACTGGCTTGTATTCTCTACTTATACAGATGCAGCGGGCAACACAACTCATTGCTTCACTATATCTCACTCCCTATCACAAATTGTTACGTTTCCAACCCTGACCAGGAAGAACAACACGCATCACTTCTAGATCTGTTTTTGACCACAGTTCCCGATGATTGCATAATGAAGGCCCAGATCCCACTCGGGAACGCTGATCATGCTGTGATAATGGTTGAAATCGCCTTAAACTCTAGAGCCAGAACTGAAGAGCCAGTGCTCAACACCACGAGATATTATAAAAAGGCTGACTGGGAAGCCATCAGGGAACAAATCAGAGATGGCCCATGGGGAAATATTTTTCTCTGCCTGCTGAACAGTGTGAAAACGAGACCACGGACTGGTTCAAAACTGCAATCGAAGCGCATGTTCCCAAACGGAAATCTAATAGTAAGTCCCACTCTCCCCAATGATTTACTTCTACTTGCGCAACTGTCATTGCTCAAAAGCAGCATGCATACCGCAGATTTTACCGACATAAGTCCATTCAAAACAGACTTAAGTATATAGAAGCTAGAAATAACGTTAAGAAAGAAATAGCGACAGCTAAGAGAGAATTAACGGAAACCACCTAAAAACGTATCGCAGCACAAAAACTAGGAACTCGAGACTTCTGGAAAATCTACAACAGTGTAGTAAATAATGGGCAATCAACAATTACCCCACTAACCAACAATCACGAAGTTGTATCCTCAGCAACCGAGAAAGCTAACATGCTTGCCAGTCGCTTTGACTCAAACTCCAAACATGACCCTTCCAACTACCCCCTACCTGACTTCCTATGCGGACAGACGCCACGCTAGACAATCTGAAAATCACCCCTGCTCAGGTGCATGCCATCATAAAAAACCTTGACACTTCAAAAGCATGTGGACCCGATCTCATCCCAGCTGTGCTATCAAAAAATGCTCAGCCGAAGTAGTTCTCTCCAAACTCTACAACAAATGCCTTAATGAAGCTTGCTTTCCGGGCTGTTGGAAAACTGCTTCTGTTGTACCAGTATTACAGAATTCTGGCGAAAGGACAGACCCATTAACTTATCGCCCCATTAGCCTCCCCCCACTTTTTGCCAAAATATTTGAGACCATAATTAACCATGCTCTAGTCCATCATCTTACAGATGCTAAACCACTGACTGACAAACAATATTGATTTAGACAAGCCCGTTCTACATCAAACACTCTAACTGTGATCTCTGAACGTATATACCATTCACTGGACAAAGCGGGGGAGGGCAGAGCGGTAGCTCTAGATATATCTAAGGCTTTTGACAGGGTATAGCATGAGGGTCTCCTCAGGAAAATTAGATCATACGGTATCATTGGTAGAATACTTAACATAATTAAATCCTTCTTAGATAAGAGAAAAATCCAGGTTGTCCTCGACGGGCGTACATCTAAACAATATGATATAAATGCGGGAGTGCCCTAGGGGTCTATCCTTTGACCTCTATTGTTCCTGATATTCATAAAAGACCTCCCCGACAAAATTGCCTCTGAGATGGGTATATATGCTGATGACACTACACTCTATGGCAGGCACGATAGGAAGATGAATGAACACATTTCTAAAGAAATGGGAGAACCACTAGAGGAAGACTTCCAATCTGTAGTGGAATGGGGACAAAAATGGTTGGTCACGTTCAATGCTGCAAAGAATAAACTAGTTTCATTCAATAATTACAAGAAACCCTGTCTACCACCTATAGCAATGACCAACGGGTCTTTATCTTAGTGTACATCTTTCAAACTCCTTGGCCTAACGTTCACAGGAATCATGAGTTGGAACAATTACATTGAAGGCATTACCAGGGCCGCTGCAAGAAAGATGACCTCTCTCTACAGTGCTAGACAACTACTAACACCCGAATGTATCCTGTACCTCTATAAGGCCACCATTCGTCCATGTATGGAGTATTGCTGTCACATTTGGGCTGGTGCATCTGCTACTAGTCTCTCGCTACTTAACAAGGTTCAAAAGAGAGTCGCAAAACTGATAGGCCCTGAACTGGCATCTAAGCTTCAGCGTCTGTCCTATCGATGAAATGTTGCATCCCTCTGCCTGTTCTACAAGTATTGTAGTGGCGAATGATCTGACGAACTGCAATCACTTGTGCCTCCACGACATGAGACCACTCGACAAACCCGACAGGCTGCTAAATTCCACCCCCACACTGTAGAGATCCCTAGATGTAAAAGATCTTTCTACTCCAATAGTTTCTTCCCCAGAACCGCTAGACTTTGGAATTCCATTCCATGTCCCTGCTTCCCCAACAGCACTGACGTGCAGAAGTTCAAGTGTAACGTGAACCGACATTTTGCTGCCCAAATCCCTACATAGTACCCTAGTAGTTGTTGCCCCTTATAGTAGCCTCCTACACCAAAGTGGCAATGTACCTTGTTTGGGGTGAAAATGTAATAAAAAAAAACTGTGGGCAAACAGACGAAACGATAAACCACATAATAAATGAATGTCACAACTTAGATCAAAACAATATTAGAATAAGCATGATCAAGTAAATGCTAGAGACTAACTGCATCTTAACACGTAGGCAAATTGTACAATCACAAACCGGAAGCAGTAGTTGCAAACAGATGTAGCATTATCGTATTGAACAAGAGCGTACAGAGTAACCCATTTGACACAAAAATAATAAATAAATAAAATAAACGAATCACATAATAGTTAATAAGAAATAAAAATACTGTCATATCGTAGATTGTGGCGTTTTAGCAGCCACTGAGTGAAAATCAAGGAGACGTACAATTGAAGCAAATCCAGGGAACACGCCAGAGATCTGAATGACTTACGGGCGATCAAATAATTAAAATAACAGCAATGATCGTATAAGCACTTTAAAAACTGAATAGAAGACATTGGAATCAGGATGGTGACTAAGAAGATACAACGGATCATAATAATGAAAACTACTGAAATAATTAGAAAATCTCTTAAATTTAATGATTAATACGCATGAGCTTAAAACGCTAACCGGGGACTGTAACAAAACGCTAACCGGGGACTGTAACAAAACGCTAACCGGGGACTGTAACAAAACGCTAACCGGGAACTGTAACAAAACGCTAACCGGGGACTGTAACAAAACGCTAACCGGGAACTGTAACAAAATGCTAACCGGGGACTGTAACAGAAGTAACAAAGGGAAGAACACCACCTCGAAGCAAAAAATTCCGAAGAGAGAAAGCACTAATAAGGCCAACACTGGATGCGTACAGAGACTACTAGAACTTTGGGGAGTATTGTATCTGAATTTAAATGAATTGCCCTCTTTGTTACAGCAAGTAATCAATGGTAATCGGCTGTTGCGATACAGCAAATTTGGTTGACAATATGCTGAAGGAGTTAGATAGTACCGGATACTAAGAGATACTTGTTGTCAACCAACTCCCAGAATATACCCCCAAATATTTGTCAGTTAGTAATCGCGAATGATAATCTATGTGACTATACCTAGATGATGATGATGATGATGATGATGATGATGATGATGATGATGCTGATGATGATGATGATGATGACGACGACAACAACAACAACAACAACAACAATAATAATAATAATAATAATAATAATAAAAAAACAAAAAAAAACTGATAAACCCATCGAAGCAAGAAGACCGGATGCCATAAAAATTAACAAGAAAGAAAAATCCTGTCAAATCGATGCCTTTGCTGTTCCAGCTGACAACGAAAAGGAGAAATGGAGCAAATACACAGAGCTAGCCAAATATGATCGAAAGAGGTGAAGAATACTGGAAAACTAGGAGACTTGTTGTTACTCAGCTTAAAAGAAAACCAAAGGCTGGTTTCAGGGAAAGATCTCTGAAGATCTGTGTGAAATCTAATAATAATAATAATAATAATAATAATAATAATAATAATAATAATAATAATAATAATAATAATAAAAAGAATGATGCCAAATAATGGAGAAAGGTCAAGGACAATGGAAAGACCGAGGAGAGAGCATACCTCCGCTGGACAAGTGCGAAGAGAACTGGGACCCTGGGGAGGCTTATTGCACTCAAATTACAGTGGAGACCAATTGCCGCTGCTAGCGAGAGATCGATGGTGGGTGACTGTTGCGATAATGCAAATCCATTTGCAAATATCACCAGCAGAGGTGGTGTGAACTGGAAAACTGGGGAGACGTCCAGAAAACACCACACGCTATTTTCAAGGAGAGATCCTTTATGACCTGTGTGAAAGCTCCTTGTGAGTCAATAATAATAATAATAATAATAATAATAATAATAATAATAATAATAATAATAATAATAATAATAATAATAATATTTTTTGTGTATGAACTGGCAACATCCGAACTCATTTCAGGCTGTACTATTTAATAAATGTTCAGCTGAGGTTGCTCCAGTCCTCTCCAAACTTTTAACGAATCCTGTTTTCCTTACTGGTGGAAAACTGCTTCTGCTGTACCAGTTTACAAGAATTCTGACTAAAGAACTTACCCATTAAATGATCGCACCATTAGCTACCTAACTCTTTTTGCCAACTATTTAGTCCATAAATTAATCACATTACAGTTGCTAAACTTCTGACCGACTAACAATATGGATTTAGGCAAGCCTGTTCTATAGCAAATATCCTAACTGTAATCTCCGAAATTATATACTGGACAAAGCAGAACAGGAAAGGGCAGTTGCCTTAGATACAGATGGTTTTTTAGGAAATCAGATCGTTCGGCGAAAGCCGTAAAGGAAAACGTCCAATCTGTATCAGAATGGGAACAAACACGGATGGTCACATACAATAATACCAAGACTAAACTATAATTACAAGAAAACTTCTCAACGATAAATAGCTATAACTAAAGATACATTACTTGAAAGTACTTCGTTCAACCTCCACGGCTTAATGTTCACAAGGAACATGAGTTGGAGCAGATACACCAAGAGCATTGAGAAGGCGAAGAATGTGGGCTCTTTCTACCGTGCTTGAAAGTTACTTAAGCTTGAAGTATCCTGAACCTCTACAGTGCAACTATTCACCAATTTATAGAATATTGTTTTCACATTTAAGCTGGTGCATCTGTTACTAGTCTCTCACTACTGGACACAGTTACAAAACAGAGTCGCCCTAATAAGTGCTGAACTGTCATCTAAGCTTCAACCTGTGCCATATCGCCGAAATGTTGAATCCCTCTGCCTGTTTTACAAATATTTTAATGGTGGATGCTCCGACGAACTCAATCCCTTGCACTCGATCGACGTACATACCCCCGACAAACCCGACAAGCAGTAAAATCCCACCCCTACACAGCCGAGATCCCTAGATGTGAGAAAACCTTCTACTTTGATAGTTTCTTCCCCAGAACGGCTAGACTTTGAAATTCCCTCCCGAGTTCCTGCTTCTCCATCTGCACTTACATCCAAGACCAAGTGCAATGTAATTAAACATCTTGTTGTTCAACTCCCTACATAGTATCTCTGCAGCTCATGTCCCAGATAGTAGCCCCCTCTATCAAAGTGTCACTGTGTTTTGTTTGGAGTCAAAATTTAATAAAATGTTTTAAAAAAACAAACAAATTGCATGAGCATGGTCAAGGGGGGTTGGAAGGACTGAGGAGAGAAAGCACTAACGAAACCTCTGCTGAGTAAGTGCAATGAGGCAGGAACCTTGGGGAGGCTCATTGCCACCCAGGTTTCAGTGAAGACCAATGGTCAGTGCAAGTGAGAAATGGTAAGCGGATGTTGCGAGAACGCACATTCTTTTGAAAAATTTATGGAAAGACGTGAAACGTACTGGAAATCTGGGGAGACGTGTTGTCATTCAGACTCCTGAGAACACCACAATGAATGAAGCTTAAGTGGTTGCCTGTGTGACTACTCCTAGTGATTAAATAATAATAATAATAATAATAATAATAATAATGATGATAATAATAATTACAATAATAATAATAATAATAATAATAATAATAATAATGATAATAATAATAATAATGATAATAATGATAATGATAATGATAATAATAATAACAATAATAATAATAATAATAATAATAATAATAATAATAATAATAATCCTGATTTCGTTTATCAACGTCTCTCTGGAAAGGGACGGAATTCATTTCCAGAGGATTTTCTTTAATCCCGGTTTCAGACCAGGAGCTTCAAAGATCAAGGGTTTTCCGAAGGATGTTGGTGGTACCTATAATTGCAGAGGTCTGAAGGCCGCCTAAAACATCGAGGATTTGAGTTTTTTTTTTCAATTGTCCTTCGAGAGGACTTGATAATACTCCTAGTGTACCAACTACGACTGGCATTATTTGTGTTTTAACCCCGTGTATACACCTTATTTCCAAGGCCAATGGAGCATAATTGCTCCACTTCTCATTTTCCTTCTCTCTCACATTCCTGTCCCAGGGTACTGAAAAGTCTACAATCTGCCAGGTTTTTAAGACTTTGTCAATGACGACCAAATCCGGACGATTATGTTCCAATTGCTTGGTCAGTATGACACTTTTGTCCCACCATACCTCTACCTTGTCATCTCCCCAAACAATTTTCCAGCACACTTCGCCCCAACTCTCTTACACACCTCCTAATATATCCGGAGTCCCATGCGATCCTGTCTTTTGCAGTACTCTCTCTGGGCCAGTTCACTACACCCTACCGCAAGGTGCACATTTAACTCTGAGATTTGACAACAAATCCGGCATTCTGCAGCAACTCTCTCTCCTAGAACCACTTTTTTGAACAATCGTGTTCCTAATGCCTGCTCTTGTGCTGTACAAACAAAGGCTTCAGTACTCTTAGCCAGATACCCAACTCTACGCCATTTCCATGAACTTTCATCAGCCACTTCTGCTATATCCTGGAAGAACCTTATATGTATTTTCTTCCTAGCCAGTTCCTCTGTCCTTTCTCTATCCATACGTTTCACATAATTAGTCTTAGTCTCACATACCTCCATTTCATTGGCCAAAACCTTAAGCAACCACTCCTCATTTCCTAACAACATGCTCCTTCAACGATATCTCCTCTGTTCTAACACAATCTTTTACACTGTTCAATCCTCTCCCACAATTTTTCCTCTTCGATAGAACCTTACTACGCTACTTTGAATGCGAAATATACCAAACATTGCTAAAACTATTCTTGTTTTTATATCCATGGCATGCAAATCCTTGTCAGATTATTCTAAAATTCCCGCACTGTATTTCAAAACACGGACTACCCGTGCATTCACTGCTTTCATTAGGTTTCCTCCATACAGTTTCAACCTTGCAATTAGTTTCACTCTTCTAAGATACTCCTTCCTGATTTGCTCGGTCATTTCTCTGTTCATGATGCCTACACCCTCCAACACTCCCAAATATTTATATCCTGTATATTTTATTTCTTTCATGAATTCTCCATTTAGCAGCACTATTCCATTCGAATGAAACTTTACTCCTCTTTTCATCACCAGCACCGCACATTTACTAATCCCAAACTCCATCCCAATGTCTTCTGAATATGTTCCCACAAGTTCTACCAGTCTCCCCATCTCCTTTTCATTTTAACCGAATATTTTTAAATCATCCATAAACAGTAGATGGTTGAGGCGTCTGTCACCAGATCCAACGTTATACCCCAGTTTTTCTCTCTTCAAAGGATGCTCAGTTGCATCATTATCATTACAAAAAGAAGTGGCGATAACGAATTTCCTTGAAATATTCCACTTTTAATGCCAATCTGCCCCATCCCCTCTCTGTTTGCTGTCAGAACCGTTTTCCATTGAGCCATACTCCAAAATCCCTACCACGTTCTCAGCAACCTTTATCATCAATAGTGTTTCACGTATCCATGAATGAGGAACCATATAATAAGCTTTTCTATAATCGATCCTTGCTACGCTCAGATTCCTCTTCTTTCTTCTTCGCATCCTTCATTAATGCTTTATCAATTAGTAGTTGCTATTTCGTACCTCTCGAGCCTTTCCGACACCGCTTTTGTTCGTCAGGAAAACACCATCATACTCAAGATGTTCAGAAATTCTCTCCGCAAATATTCTAGTCAACAGTTTCCACATCAATGGCAGACATATAAGTGGTCTATAATTATTGGCATATGTTCCTTTTGCAGGATCTTTCCTAATCAGTTTTCTTCTTCCCTTCAAAGGCCAAACCGGGACATCTCCCGACTCTACAACCATTTGCAGGGCAGCAGCTATAGGTGGATAAAGCCATGGAAACTGTTTAAGCCAGAAGACTATTACTCCATCTGGACGAGGTGCCTTCCAGTTTGTCACCCTTCGTATGCCAGCCTTAACGTTATCGATGGTAATCTCAACGTTTTTCACCTGCTGCATTCCTGATAGCCTTTCTCTGACCTCACCCAACCAGCTAGCCTGCTTGTTATATCGCCCTTCGACAGACCAAATCCCACTCCAGAACTTCCTGGCATCTTTTGTATTTGCAGTTGTTATTTCCCGCCTGTTTACTACTATTTAATTATTTATACAGCTGCGATTGATTGTTTTGGAGAAGGTTGGTCTGCCGAAACGCAGCACTTTTTCCAACAAAGTTCTGAATTTTCATGCCACCAGTGTGGACCTTCTCTTTCAACATTGTTAGAACGTTCATTGTTCCCTTTTCCAGCAATCTATATCTCCTTTCAAGCTCGTCATTAGTGTTCTGTCCTAGTTTAACTCCTTTTCTTATTTCTTCGATTCTAGCAATGTCTTTCCGCCACTGTTTAATACTTTCTTCAAGTCTCTTCTTCCAGTGTGGCACTCTATCCTTCATTTCTCTCTTTTTCTTCTGTATTAAGTCAAAACGATTCGCAATAACGTATGATGCTGCATACAGAAGCCTGTTAAGTTTCGTACTCGATATGACCTTTCTTATGATGTTGTGAATTACTCCTTTTATTATTTTTACATCGTTTTTCACCTTCCGCCTACCACTACTCTTCATACTTGGAATCTTTATGATATCGTCTTTAAGAAGAACCTCTCTTAACTTCTGAAGCACTTCCTTTTATACAAAGGTCAATGTTCGAACTTCATCACCACTTCTCCATACATCTACTTCTTTCACTGGTTCCATTGTCTCAGAGTCAATGATCTCATCTGCCTTAGATCCTTCAAACTTTTTCTCATCACTTTTCCTAACCATAGGATTCCATTCCTCCTCAGTTGTCTGCCTTCCATCATCGCTTACATTTCCCTTCTGAACTTCCACTCTCTCATTTCTTTCATCAGAGCTAGTTTCATCAATTTTACTTTCGTTATGCATTTCATTCCTAACCATCCATTCAATCTCTTCTCTTGCAATCACTGAAAGTAGGTTGTTAGTTTTAATTTGTTATAACTGGGATACCAAACTCGCGACACTTCTAGCTCCTCCTCCTCTCGATTCCCATTCTTCCTTCACTTTCGGATATATCCACCAGATTTGGTACTTCCACTTTTTTCAAAGCGTTCCCACAGTACTCTTCTTTCCTCATCCGTCCATGGTTTTTTGACATTTCCTGTACCAACTCTCTTCATGTCTTGGGACCCTCTCTGGTCATTCTCACTTCCCCTATATCCAGCCACATCCTCAGGATTTCGAACAGTTGTATGATGACGACAGGAACAACCATTTGACCAGTGGGACACCTATCTGACGTGAGACCATCGCAAAAAACAACACCAATAATAATAATAATAATAATAATAATAATAATAATAATAATAATAATAATAACAACAACACATGTTGCCAGCGCAAGTTTTATCGAGAAGAGAATAAATGGAGAAGTAAAGCACAAGCAGCAATTCTACTGAAAGGCTTATCGCCACCCAAATTTTAGGGAAGCAACGACCGTAATCAAAAAGAAATCAACAGTAAACTACTCTTGCTAGTACGCATATTAATTTTAAATCGTTATCGTGAAAAAACTTTATGTATTGAGAGTATGAGCAGACATGTTGTAACGTGGATGGTAGTATCACTGGACGTTGTTTGCTATGAGCGATCACTGATAATAACTTGTGTGCGAATTTCTAGTAAAAAATACAATAGCTTGTAGTTCCAGCAGCTCACAAATTAATCACAGGAAAAATGTAAATACACGCAGTTTATAATATTAATGAATTGACGGTTGAATACTGGAATAGAGATGATATGATATCTATACTTCAAATGTAAATGGTTTATCGTTCTTTAATGCAACAACAAAATATGGCATTACACCAGAACACTAACATTTTTCTTCTTATTCTTGTACAGCAACTTTCTAGAGTGTGCTTTACAGCTAAAACACGTAACTGACAATAACGAGGGAACTACTACTACTACTCATAATATTAATAATCGTAATAAAATTAAACATCTGTATTCATTTTTTTGTTCGTTTTGCTATTAAGGCATAGTTATGTGTACTGTCGGAAAATTTAAATCTGTTTACAAAGAGGTTTACCTTTGCAATAAATTGTAAACGCAATTAAAAGGATTTCCAAAATGTCAATATTTAGGCACTAGTAATCACAGGCATTATTTTCAGTACTTTTATCTTGTTTAGATTTAAATTATCGAATACGAAGTATTTCATTGATTCAAAAATACAATTGTATTCAACATATTTTACATGGAACAACTGGACTTGATTTAGTATATGACTATTTTATAACTATATATTACGATTTCTGATCTAATATTTACTGTACGGGATTAGAAGTGAACCCAGGAGTCATGATTATTTCAAAAGAAACGCTATAGGTCCCATAAGCTATAATGATAAATGGTGAAGAAAAAAAAATAACACAGGCAAGTGAAGAAATAAAGACTGCAATACACAATGCAAAAAAGGGGGGAAAAGAATATAAGCAGGAAAGGAAATTAAAAAGATGTCAAAAACAGAAAAAAATCCTAAATAAAAACAAAACAATACAATAAAAATGGACGAGCACATGTATAAGAAATGAAAACACAAGAAGGAACGCCTTGAATTAGACGTCGGGCTTTTTCCCACTTCGATCTCATATAGAGATTCCGAATATAGTTATTGTACAGTAGGCGTCAAAGATAATAATATATCACAAAAAGAAAACCAGCATCAGCAACAAAATCAATAATAATAATAATAATAATAATAATAATAATAATAATAATAATAATAATAATAATAATAGTTTTAAATAAATAAATATTAAGCTCTTATATAATTTTTTTTCTTTATAATCGAGCAGTTTGTTGGAATTCTTTCCCAAAATAGTCAACAAATATATATATATATATATATATATATATATATATATATATATATATATATATATATATATATGAAAATGTGTGTGAGGACACTTCTCAACCTCAAGCTCAACGGATTTTTTTATCTACATATATTAAATTTGCTCTATAGGGTATTCATAGACGTGGAAAGCATTTTAATCCGGTTTAAAACGGAAGAAAAGTCGGCTAAGGTTTTAAAATTATAAAATTGGTCCGGTTACCGTCATCTAATGTTTATCTAATTGCTTATTGTTTCACGAATACGCATGCGTGAATCGTTTATGTGATATATTACTTACGTTAGGAATAAGTAGGTTTGAATAAACGGTTTTTAAATCGTGTCAACGTGCCATAATTTTTATCGTACTTGATTCA
This sequence comes from Euprymna scolopes, assembly GCF_053919585.1. Lineage (NCBI taxonomy): Eukaryota > Metazoa > Mollusca > Cephalopoda > Sepiida > Sepiolidae > Euprymna > Euprymna scolopes. Next base: position 2,262,101 of record NC_136487.1, on the reverse strand, counting down.
CTGTCTCCAGAATCGATCTCAGCATTAGTTTTTTCTTCACTTAAAAGAAGTGAACTGTTTAATAAAAAAAAACAGAATACTGACATACACATGTTTCAGTTTTTATATGAATCAAAATATAATATTTATGCGTATTTTACGACCGGGAAACGCCGTACAACCTGCTAGTATGTTCTATTTCTCAGAGAACAAGTGCTGCCTAGCGGCAACCCGTCTACTTTTGTTCAATTGCAGACAGACAAAAAAAAAACATGATGCAAATGTAGATTTTTTTAATCGCTTCCAAATAAATAGCAAGTTACAAGTACCGTTGGTACAAATAAAGGTCTTCAACTGAATTAAAAAAAAAAAAAAAAACTATATTTCTACTACTTCAACGTTCTTTTCAATTCTTCATAATGTCTCTCCAAGAAAAAAGTAGAGCTGTAGGCAAACGAAAAAAAATCATGTATCCAATTATTTCCGTTAAAAACAGACAATATTAGAAATCGGGGAAATATAACTGGCATTGCTTAAAAGAAATATTTTGCTCAAATTCATCCATGTCTGATGGTGTTATTATTATTATTATTATTACTATTATTATTATTATTATTATTATTATTATTATTATTATTATTATTATTATTATTATTATTTGTTATTGCCATTGCTGTTATTGCTATTGTTGTCTTTATTGTTATTATCATTTCCTCATTAGGAGTAGTCACACAAGTCTTTGACGATGTGTCTTTGAGAAGAATTTGTGGTGTTCTCTAGAGTGTCTATGACAACAAGTCTCCTCAGACATTCAGTACTCTCCATCTGTATCGATAAACGATGAATTTTAATTTCCGTTATTACAACAGCACGTCATCGTTGGTTTATCGTTTGCACCAACACATTGGTCTTCACTGAAACATGGATGCCAATAAGCTTCCCCAAGGTTCAAGTCCTCTTTGCATTCATCCAGTGGAGGTCTGGCTAATGTTTTCTCACCTCTGTGTTTCCATTTTCCTATACTCTACCCACTTATGTTATGCGTTACCATGAATTATTATTATTATTATTATTATTATTATTATTATTATTATTATTATTATTATTATTATAAATTTTATAATTTGCACTCAGTAAAAGTTTTCACACAAAACATAATCCTTGATTACACTCTTATTTGAGTCTAATAACGTATAAATCGTTCCATATAACGACAATCTAACCCTTTATTACTATATAACCTATATTACTTTGCGTTATCGCTACAATTGCTTACAATTTACTCTCGCTGGCGATGACCATTGATGTTTACTGATGTTCTTATGGCAATATCCCTCTTGAACATCCCAATGCATTTTGTAGCCATCCAATAGACATCTAGTAAGTGCTTTCCCTCTTGAGTCATTCCACCCTCTTTGACTCTGCACGACTATTTTGTGTAGCATAAGTATACACGTTGTAAAATTCCATGGATAAATTACGTTACATTGAATGAGGGAGTAAGTGACTGCTAAGAATGCATTTGTAAAAGAGCGGCTAATGTTGGAAGCATCCGCATAAATAAATACAAATAACGACGCTAGCTGCACGAATTGACACCACAGAAGAGCCAAAAAGACATACGTGCTCGAGACGTAACGAGAGAAGCACGTACCCGGTGTTGGGAAAAGCGCACATTGGAGACACGTAAGTGACGTCACAGCAAGTAGGAAAAGTCACACGGGGCGGAAGAATGGAGAAATGTCTTGTGTAAATATTTTTGAAAAATTCGTTGTTGGAAATACCAGATATAAAGATTTTATAAAAACATGAAAAATTGAGTCGAGTTTCTACCTTTCTTCTGTTGCCTTCCGACAGTGCCTACAACGTGTGGGGTCAGACAAAATATATCATCACGATTTTAATAGGTGTACAACGTTACATATATATCTATTGTATTTTTATTGACGAAACGAATATCTTTGATAAAAAATAAACTGATTTCAACTCATGTTCAATACCATTTATGTAAACGTTTTTGTGAACTATCAAAATAATCATGGCCACTTAATTAAGAGCAATTTCTAATGCTGTTTTCGATATTATAATGTTACGTTAATTTCTGTAAATTTAAGAAACGTTTGTACTCAAATATATATTAAAATTTGAGAGGCTTTAATATCGGATATTGCCGTCGAAAAGACTGCTCTATTAGTAATTTGCCCATTAGTTTTTTTCACCAAACACATGTATCTATGTAGGTACAGATAAATACAATCTGTGAACAGTTTTAAGCAAGCATTAAATAGCAGAGTTTATAGAAAAGAACGATACTGTGAATAACGTATTAGCATACAAAGCCAAGTTATTCAGGAATATACCGAATGAAAGACGTGATCGATGAGTAGCAATAAAACATATTCTGCTTGAACAATACGTTGCAATGGTCACTGGAAACAAATAACCCTGTGCAGTTGTGTAATCTAATTTAACGAACCGGTAATAGTAAATGTGAAACTTCCCTAGCGAAAAAAATATAGCGAATCAGAAGTAGAATATAACAGGGAATTTGAAAATTATATATATATATATATATATATATACACATATACACACACATACACACACACATATATATATATTTATATATATATATATATATATTTATTTATATATATATATATATATATATATATATATATATATATATACAGGGTAAAACGATACATTTGTCATCCTAAAGAAAAAATACTACAGATTTATTTTAAAACCTTTATCGAAGAAATCAATTCAGATAACTTGATTATTTTATCGTTCTACATAATATATATTAACCAATGCAATAATTTTTTTAATTTAGTATACCGATATGGATATAAATAAGGTACACACTTTTTAGATAGTTCGATATACTTCAGCTATAAATACTTATTAGTAATTTAACTGTCTTCTCAAACCCAATTTCAACTATGCAACAAAGGACTGAATAATGTATATATATATATATATATATATATATATATTAAATCAGTACTAAAGAATTGTGTTGACGAAATTAAACCGCACAATCATCTACGTATGGATCCTCATCATTTTTCTTGCTAAAATACGTGTTATTGATCAAACAACCATTACTCTACCATACCATAAATGTATAACGTTTTTTGAACGACAATATTCGAATTGTAGAACGAAATACAAGTACTATATTAGTCATAATTTATTTTAAGTGAGATAATCCTCATATTTTTTCGAATATTAAGACTATTGTTTCATCTTAATTGTTATGTTTTTACAACTTTTCGGTCAAGGTAAAAACATACCATTATAGATGTACCTTGTCTCTCGAGGAAATCGTTTTGTCGAACCAACGAATCATTCTGTACAACTCCAGCATCTGAAAAAAATTTCGAACGGGCCCGTATTGTAATTTCACGGGAATAGTATGTTATCCCCCCTTCGCCGGATTGAGTAGAAGTCCAGAGTATTTCGCAATCGTATTTTGAGTGTCTCCCGCACTGAGGACTGAACCTTCAACATATAAAAGTGTAGCTTTTACAACTGAATTTTAGTCGGTACTCAATCAAATGAACTACGACTTTCGGCGAAATTATAGTCGCTCATCACTGACACATGCTGGTAAAATTTTGCTATACAAAGATTGCGTTATTCAAGCAAAACTGAACTATCATGAAGTGATGTAGAGAAGTGCATGTTCACTGCGCGAAAATGTCAAGCGTCTGTTGACCTTTGAATCACAAGGTTTTACAATTTCAGGATAGCGAGTGAAAAAAGCGATTAGACTTAACATGCTAAAAAAAATCTACAACTGGTTGATTTTAATTTCTTTTACATCTATTACATGATATTTTTATATCAAAATGATTTCAATAACAAAAACAAAATAAATATAGCAAATAACCTTGATGTTCTAAGAATATTTCAAGTAGATGTCAGCTTGCAAATTTCATACGTGACAGGGTTATTGATTTAGTTTTCTTTACTCCGATAGATCGTATTTCAGAGATATGCCCATGCGTTTGGCGGAGAGAGTATGCAAAATAATAGTAAGACATGTATTGAAAATTATAAATTTGCACTTGCGATTTATTATATATATTATGTATTAAGTAATCGTAAATATACAAGTTGATTAAATTGTAATACGATTAATGGTAAAATCTCTATAAATCAATACCAATCAAAATGAAAATATTGGATGATTTTGAATAAAGATATTCGCCATAATTTACATCGTTTATTCAAAATACATAATTAGTAAAATATTGTGGAGTGTATATTCTCTTTTAAGCATTTTTGTGAGATGGAAACTAAAAGATGATAAAATTTATTAACAAATGATGATTTTTGTTTGTGTTTTGTTAGGTCCTTTAATTTTTATTAATTATTTCTATCGTTTCATAAAGAGATCATGATTGGCATATATCCACTAAAAACAGTGTGTTTAGATAAATGGTTTCATGTTTATTAACATAATCCTGACGTCAGCGTGCGAACTTTTACATTCACTAAAAGAACATTAATTGCTTTACTTTAAAACTGAACTAAAAAAATAAGTATTTCAATATAAGTATTACACATTTTAATAGTTTTATTTTAATAAACCGTAAAAGAACTTTAAGCAAATGTTCACATTCATCCAGAATGATTTCTGGAAATTTCATATATTTATTTAATATAAATGAACTTTAATTTGAGTCCTATAATTCGATTAACATGAAATACACCCATCAACAAATCTTGAAATTCAAGGAAAACCCCCAGTCTTTCTGTAAATAAATAGGTATAATTGAACAATATAAAATATACTAAAACTATTTTTATCGATCTTGAAAAATGGTATTATGATTGCATGGTGAACATATAATAATATAAAATAGTAATGTGTATAATTCGTTTTAGTTAAAATGTCCCTTACTAAAATGATATATCATCCACTAAATTCCGCATCTACATCACCCTGCATCTTAGCTGTAAAACTATACAAGTCTTTTTTGCTAACAAATAGACTAAAAAGACACTTCCAATCTTTGGCTGATTTAAAAAAAAAATCGACTAAAATAATACATAATGAATGACAAAGCAAATTGCTAAACGTCATTTAACAAAAGCAAACCATGTGTATGCTGCTGCAAATAAATATACATGTTTTGTTGAAGGTCTCTCTCTCTCTCTCTCTCTCTATATATATATATATATATATATATATATATATATATATATGAAGAATATATATATATGAAGAATGACCATCCCTCTTGAAGAATATATATATATGAAGAATGACCATCCCTCTTGAAGAAGCCCGCATAAATCGGGCGAAACGTTGAGTATCCAGGTCCTTCCACCTCCATTTTATTTCATATATATATATATATATATATATATATATATATATATATATATATATATATATATATATATCGGGTGTGTATATAAAGTGCGTCAAATTGATAACGTTGTATTATCGGCGCTGTATATAATGCGATGAATATATATTCCATTTATATATATATATATATATATATATATATATATATATATATATACGTGTGTTTATAATGCAATAATGATCGTGATTATATCATGCAGTGTGCATAAAATGTTCTTTGTAAGGGTGTGTATATAACCGCTTACATATATACATTTCAGATATTGATACAGTTCAACAGGACATCAACAAACATTTCCTTAACAACAAAGTGACGGAACATCTCGCTGGGGAATTATATTCCGCCAAACAGAACAAAAATTTCCATTTTTAATCTAGGGACTTTAGCCAAAGCTGAAATTTTCAACGAAACGACCAGAAGTCTCCAATTATATTTTCGAATAGCTTTTATTCCAAATATTTTCATGTTGAAGGATTGCACGCTTCTATAGATGCTGCTCCCTTCCCTCGTTAACCCTCATCTAGGCTTTGTCTCCAACGCTCGAATTCTCCAAATCTGTCTAGCTCGCTTTCTAACTCCGTCGGTTATTAAGGCTTAACTTCGTTTGTAAATATAAAAGAATTATCCTTTGTGCTTACGTCATTCAGCTGCACAAATACCTTCCACGTGACTTTCAAGCCACATTTATTGTTTATTATCCCTGCGTTAGAAAACCTATTTTGTTTGTTTCCACTACATTTTTTTTTAAGTTATCATAAATTTTACTAAACATTTCTTTTTTTCAAAACATTCCATCTGCATACCCGTTTCTACAAAACGGTTAACAAAATAATAATAACGTTCGTTATCTTACATGGAAACGTTTTCATAATAATAGTCGATTTTCCTAAATCGACAATCAGCAACAGAATCCGCTGTCATCATGGCATAATTTAACACAGATTTTAAAATTAATCTGAAACGTTAAACAGCCCTAAAAATCTATCCCAATTGATAAAAAAATGTTCTATTGTTTCTAAGAATCTTCTTAATTAATAAACTACCAAGGCGTTAACAATTAATTTAACCTAAGTGAATGGCCAGCTCATCTGAACATGTTTTATTATTATAATAAACCTGTGTCATTTTAAGTTTATCATTCTGTAGATAATCTGTTCAGACAGTATAGCATTTAATACTAAAGTCAATATATCGCTGAGTACGAAGTTGATCAATTTCGAATATTAACGCCATTATCTAATACAGCATATAAAAACCAATGGTGCTTTAATTTAAAAAGAAAAGCAGATAAATAAGAACCTACAACCGATGACTGAGCAATCTAAAACAATTATGCATAACATAATTACAAAATACTCTGTTTATTCATAAGTCAGCTAAAATGATCTCTGTTCATGGAACTGGTGCTAAGAAACCAGTAGCCAATTTGACACAACACTAACCTGAAACAAGTCGCCAACAATTAAAATGATTATAAATTAATAATATTTGTCACTAGATCTCATGTCAACATCCATATATATAGCTCTAATTATGCGTCAGTCTTGAATACTATTGGCAAAACACACCTAAAGTTTCCATCATTGAACCCGGCGGGCTATGGAGAATGATAGAAGTATTAATTACTTCTCTCTCGTCTATATTTTATTAGTTGTTTTTCTGTCAAAAGGTGAGATGAAAGAATACAAACATGGCCGCACTCGCTATATACTCCTTGCATACAATGTTTTATCTCTTTTTTGTAAACATGATATAGTTGATATGTTTTTTTACACAGTGATCACCACTTATCCAGGCCCGGAAGCCACTCATGGATAAGGGTTATTGCAAGTACATTACGTTAGTGTGGAGATTTGATGAAGTGTTTACTTAAGGGTTCGGCTCATTAGGAGTTTGTTAACGTTGGACTTGAAGACATCCAAGTTGTAGTCAATCAAGAATCGACTTATGAAGAAGAGCAGAAAATATATTCTAAGCTGATATGCTGGCATAGTATCAGACAGTCACATTTTATGAATAGAGTCTCTCTACTTCCAAATCCTTCCGATAACATTGCTACAGAATATTTCAATGATCAACCACTTCATCATAGCTATTAATCAGATTGTAGCTCTGAAGCTATAAGATTTCAAGTCGGAATGGGCTGCACTAATATTACACCCTGGAAGCAGGCTTCTGTCATTTAGAATAATTTCAAAGATGCAGAATTCCTGGAAAACTGGCCATTCTTCGAGATTGTGCCGCAGACATCGACATTCATTCATATTTGTCAGAACACCTGTGAATTATCTCATCGCCCACATTATAGTAAACCAAAATAAGGGAATATACACTACCACTATTAAAAATCAAATCACTTGTAAACGGACCAAGTGCATTCCTAGATACTACTTTATTCAAAGTACTGTATTAAGTGTGATTAGTAAATGTTGCTTTCGCTAACACATTTTTTGTTATATGGTATATTAAAAAAATACATGCTAAACTATACCTTATTTGTGAAACAGTCTAATGGACCGTAATTGTTATTAACTAAATATGTCAGAAATGTTTTCTTTTTTTATCTATGTATGCGTCATTAATTTAAGATATATACTTGGACACTCGCCTAAATATTACATACATCTTGCTCATACCAACTTCATAACTTCATACAAAATTCAGCATGCCCTATATATCACACACAAAGTAGCTTTATCTCGGACTACAGGATTAGCCTGTCAAAGTGCAACGCTAATGTTAAAAAGCGGAACAACTACATGTTCAATCCAAGAATGTGGAAATAGCATTGTAACATTATTCAGACAACTGACAATTAGACACAACAGTTTTATTGGTGGAAAGTTTCCCTAATCATTATTATTTGCTATCGAACAAGAATTTACGTGACAGGCAGAATCACTATCAAAATTAGATTTTCTTAAAATGAAATAAGTATTTTGCATTAAAGAACATTCCTACACAGTTCCGCTTCGATAGTATTAATCATAAAACATTATTAATAAGAGTTTTTGTCATAAAATTGTACAATCAGCATTAATTAATATCAGTAAAAAATGATATCATGTAATGTTTGCCGCTAATTCTTCTATCATTTCTCCTCTTCGTATTATGCATTTGCGATTTCAGAATTTTTCAGCTAATAAAGATCTATAACATTTTTATATTAAATTCATGGCGTTACCGATATGAATAATTAAATTTAGATTAAAAGTTAACATATATTAGTGCTGGTCCTCCATATTTATTAATTTATTATTAAAAATTAAACAGTGTGGGCGTTAAGATATAGTAAAATATTTCATTCAATAAAAGACTCCGATTCGTGTTTGTCGTGGTTTTTAGCGCCTCATGCAGTCACGTGTTTCAGCTATCCAAAACAAAGCCGAAATTGAAAAAACATGAAAATAAAATAATCAGTGTTTCTAATCGTGACTAGAATAATATTCTTATTCTATTTTCCACCATTTGTATTATCTTGCGTCATATTGATTTTATGCTGCATTACTTCATATATTTCATAGCAATATAATTGAGGCGCATGCACATTGTAATTGATTCAATGGTTGCTTCCGAATTACTACATCAGAAAAAAGGGGTTACATTGCAGACCTCGTTAATAGTGTACAACGTTGTATTGTAAAAGACCTGACAATGTTTTGAATTGACCGGTTACCACTCGCTAAAAAGGCTAGATATTGATATTTGCTTTTAATTGTTAATAAATGTCTTATAAAACTAATTAAGTCATTAACTTAACACGCAGTAAAATTCTAGCTTGGACGAGATAGATTATTTCATCTAAAATGTATTAACTTTTTCGATTCTGAAAATTAACTAGCACATTTGCCATGTAAGCAACTGTCTTTAGTTTGTGTGAATTAAATTGTAATCAGCGAGGTTGTTGAAGGTGCTGTTTACTGCAGTGCTATTTTGCAAGATGTCGATCATCCCTTACACGATGTGCTTTTGTTTATTTTCTATGGAGTATTGATCGCGTTATTTAGTGTTTGTCTAGTAAAGAAACTCTAGCTTTAGTTTTGACAATAAGTCTAGCAATTACATGATCTTCCTATCGTGTTTATCGGCTACTTGTACTAATGATTCTGACTCATGCATCCAAATGCAACTAACGTCGCTGTTCCTGTCGATATCCTGGCTATTTTACATTTACTGTTATAACTTATGCACTTATCAGTAAGTCTGACTGTCGATTACATCTTATTTCTCCAGCCACAAAATTGAAACAGAATATAAACTGAGCACATCAAACAGCGTATTTCTTTACAAACTGAAACATGACAAACGGCCTGTTTGACCAAAACTTAGAAATTAAGATACAATGAGTTATCTTTCCGTTCATGTTACCTTAATTATCACAGTTACGACCATACCACAGCAGTAAAAAATAACAACACTAAACAACTCCATTGATGTCACCGTTTACCTTCTAAGTTTGCTGAAGAAGTCTCATAGTATTTTTCTTTGTATTTATATGTTTTTATTTGCTTATTTTATTTACATTTTTAAGGTGTAAAAATAGGTTATTATATTTACATGATAAACATGTGTCTGGTATCTTTCTTTGTTATTATAATATAACAATCACTGGTCATGTAATAATTGTAAAGCTCCACGCACAATTTATAGAAAACCATAATCATTTACAAAATTATCATAATACTACAGACGTTTTGCTTTTAATTACACACCATTTATTTGAGCAAAACGTTGTAAATGTTTGCATTCACGTGTGTCTTTACTTTTAACATTGTACACTTATTGCTGAAGTCAACCAAATCAGAGATCTATATAAACAGTGAACCCCGGGATATGACGGCCCTATTATGCTTTTTTTTCACATTACGATTTGGTATATGATGTTTTTTTCTGATCCTTGGTTACGGTATTGGTCCTACTTTACGATGTTATTAAGAATGTTAGTTGATTTTTTTAAATTCAATTTTCACCCCAAACAAAGCAGGTGCCACTTTGAAGTAGATGGCTACTATCGGGAACATAATTTGCAGGGCATTTTGAAGGGAGATGAGTAGAAAGATGTGTGTTTACATTATACTTGAACTTCTGCATATCAGTACAGTTGGGAAAGCAGTATCCCGGAAGTGGTTTCAAAGACTTGCAGTTCTGGGGAACAAACTATTGGAGTAAAATGCTTTCTCGAACCTAGAGATCTCTATTTTAAAGGGGCGGGACGTAGTTGCTTGTCGGGTTTGTCGGGGGTAGTCACGTCGAGGAGGTACAAGTGTTTGCAGTTCGTCAGAGCATTCACCATTAAATTATTTGTAGAACAGGCAGAGGGATGCAACATCTTGTCGATGGGACAGAGGCTTAAGCCTAGATGACAGTTCAGGACCTATATGTTGGGCGACTCTCTTTTGAACCCTGTCTAGGAGTGAGAGACAAGCAGCAGATGCACCAGCCCAGGTGTGACAACAGTACTCCATACATATATATTCTAGTTTATGTTCGCTGTAAACGTTAGACCGAGGAGTTTGATGAAGTACTTTCAGGCAGTGTGTTCTTGGCCATTGCTATTGGTCGTAGAAAAGGTGTCTTGTATTTATTGAAGGGAACAAGCTTAGTGTTGGAAGTATTGAATGTGACTATCCATTTTTGTCCCCATTCCACTACAGATTGGAGGGCATCATCTAGTGTTTCTGCTATTTCCTTAGATATGTGTTCATTTGTCTTCCCCTCATGCCTGTTATAGATGGTGGTTTCATCGGCAAATATACACATCTCCGAAACCATTTTACCAGGGAGGCCATTTATGAATATCAAAAATAATAAATAAAAAATATCCAAGGATAAACCCCTGGGGTACTCTCGCATTTATTATCACATTGTTTGGATGTACGACCGTCGAGGACAACTTGTATTTTTCTCTTACTTAAGAAGGATTTAATTACATTATGTATTCTTCCAGTGATACCATATGATCTAATTTTCCGTAGAAGACCATCGGCCATACCCTGTCAAAAGCCTTAGATATATCAAGGGCTACCGCTCTACCCTCCTTGGTTTTATCCAGTGAACGGTACATACGTTCAGAGACTACAGTTAAGATATCTGCTGTTGAACGAACTTACCTGACTGAATCAATATTGTTTGTCGGCCAGGAGTGTAGCAGTTGTTAGGTGTCGAACTAGGGCTTTGTTAATTAAAAACTCAAATATTTTGGCGAAAAGTGAGAGGAGGCTAATGAGGCGATAATTTAGTTGGTCAGTTCTGTCACCAGAATTCTTGCAGACTGGTACCACAGAAGCGGTTTTCCAGCAGTCGGGAAGGAAAGATTCGTTTATGCATTTATTGTAAAGATTGGAGAAAACTGGAGTAACCTAAGTAGAGAAATTTTATTAGCACATTTCTCTGCTTCGATGCGTTTCCTGTTGGTTTCAGTGTAATCTGTCTTAGCTGTCACTATTACCCTCTTACATTTATTTTTTGGCTTATATATACTTCCGTCTGTTTGAACTGGACTTATGTCGGTTGAATCTGCGGAATCTTTGAGCAATGCAGCTGCAGAAGCAGAAGTAAACCATTGGGGAAAGCGGGGATTGCTATAGAATTTCTGTGTGGGAACATGTGCCTCAATTACAGTTTGGAGCCGTTCAGTGGTCTCATGTGCACACTGTTCAGCTGGAAGAGAAACTATATTTTGCCATGGGGCATCTCTGATGTGTTCCCTGATGGCTTCCCAGTCAGCCTTTTTGTCATACCTCGTTGTTTTGAGTAGTGGGTTTCCAGTTTTAGGGCGAGAATTTAGGGCGATTCCTTCCATTATCACAGCGTGAACAGTATTCCCGATTGGGCTGTCAGCATTTGTTGTACAATCATCGGGAACTGTTGTCAAAAATTGATCTTGCTAGTCTGGGAAATGTGTCGGGAATGTAACCGCCTGAGATAGGGAATGGGATATAAAGAAGTTATATGTTGTGCTACCAGCTACGTCTGTATAATTAGAGAATCCAAACAAGTTATGGTGGTGGACACGGAAGTCACAGAATTGATTATATACATGTGCAGTTGATTATATACATTATATGTTACAGATTACATGTGCATTATGCTTCAAATTTTTAATGCAGTATTCCGGTGTTCTACTGTATACCTGGAAAAGTGGCAATGTGTGTGTAAGAACACTTCTTAAGCTATATACTCAACGGCTGTTGTTTTGTCTACTGTTGTTTTATTTACAGACTTGAAATTTGGTAGATAGCGTATTCAAACATGTAAACAAAATTGAAATATTGGTGCGTGAGAAGTCGTTAGATTTTTAAATCTATTTGTCAACTGTTTCTCAATGCGCATGTGTGAATCATTCACATGGCATATTACTTATGTTAGGAATAATTATGTTTGGAAAGACTTTTTAAATATCGTGTTAAGCTGGCCTAATAGTTGACTCACTGTCTTCAGGTTTTGTTTTCGATTTCATCTCTGGCATGTTATTTTTACTTACAAAAATTGAACTGCTTAGATAAAACATAAAACTCGCATGCAAACGTCTTAGTTTCTTTCCGTTTTTATTATAATTTAATATAATTAACCTTACGTTTGATACGGTATTTCTGTTCATAATAAGTAAGCGATCTGCATTAATTAAAATATGATTTTTATGCGTATTTTACAGCAAGCGGCTAATTAATCTAATAACGTCTAATTACCAGTTTGGTTGACTTCAGGCTTTAGAAATCTTGTTTTATATTTACTACGACTTTGTTAAAATATTCCTTAGTTATAAAGTATAAAACATATATTTTGATCCAAATTTTAAAAACACATGATATCTTAACCAATCTAATTACATAGTGTTTCGTTGAAGTAACTTAGAGCATAGTGATACATTATAAAACATTCGGATAATCATGTTAAAACAGCGTGTCTGTTAGATCACTAGAATTACCAAGCAGTTACCATAACAATACCCGATCGGTGATCATTTGGGAATGATATACGCTGCATGTATTGCGCCTTGACGAGGACATTTTCAGGGTACTACCAATAGGTGCGTTGCTAAACACTGAGAGAGGTATATCGGCTGTTTTCGTTAATAAATGCTTCTAGAAGAATGAAAACTGGCGTAAAACTTAATGTTGATGATCTGCTCTGCCTTCATTCAATCATTTGCACTAGTTAAACACTTTCGCTGGTTAAACACAAAGCCTTCACTACTATAATCCAGTCGTCTGTGTTGCTTTTCCCTGAGTTTCATCGGTCCGGATAAGGCGGCAGTTTCCAATTGAATATGTTATAGAATCCATGATATGAACTGCGCGATTCATGCGAGACGGAGTTGAGAAAGAGGAAGTTCAAAATGTTAAGACTCATTATATAACACTATGCTAGGAATGAAATCCTTTTCATGACACCTAATGTGGTACAATAGTTTCACAACACCGAATTGGCCGATGGTCTAGTGATCACCACATGTTTTGCCTAGAAGTTGTCTGTTTCCTTCCACGTCCACCTTGCTTTAAGATCCGTGGAAAGAGAAGATAGGTGCAGTCTAGTCGACGAGGTTTGTATAGGGTGTTGAATAAAAGAAAAATTATCAAGCAATCAAAAGACAATGACAGAAAAGCGCTTGTTATGAAAGATAACAACGTTTATTTACCGAATTCTCAACGAATACCGCGAAGTGGGAAGTCAATTTAGTTGACTGGCGGGCAAAGTTTTCCTAGAAAAGCTTAACATCAATTAGGCAGCGTCAATAATGGAGAATGCAGTAGCAACCGAGTTGGTTCGTATTTTTCGTCGTTTAAATAACCAAATCCACGGATTTTTGCTAAACTTTGCATTTTGGAGTCGGAAGTGTGTTTTCGAAATAAGTGACTTCTATATTAATCGTACTTTTTATTTTTAGATTCAAATATTAATAACTACATTTTATTTCAGTATTTAATTTATGTATTTCTGTTTTATTAAATTCTAGCTTTTTTTCTCGTTGCAGAGACTCAGTCAATTATATTATCCTTTCAGTCCCCACCCTTTTAGACCTGCTTTCATTTTATCTCGCAATTACTTATAACGTCACCAACTAACTTTCGTAAGAAAACCCCCCTCCGCTTTTCTTTTATATCGCAAGTTTATTAAAACGTGACTAGCTAAAGTCCAGAATCAGATCACGCTTTTCTTTTAACGGTTAATTTAAAAAAAGTCTTTTGAACGCTGATGTTATTAAAACTTAAATTCTTTTCTACAGTTTGCATTTTGGAGACGGAAGTGTTTTTTTCGAGATAAGTGACTTCTATATTAATCGTACTTTACTTTTTATTTTTAGATTCAAATATTAATAACTACATTTTATTTCAGTATTTAATTTATGTATTTCTGTTTTATTAAATGCTAGTGTTTTTCTCGCCCATAAACGTTTGTTTATCTACCAAGTTGATTGCAAAAATAGATTAGGTAATTGTATTCATTTTTTGTTCGTGAGAGGGGAATCTATCACCATACTTTCCCTTAAACACGTCCGTTGGACTTTTAAGTATAATATATAATAATTATTTTTAACGGAGAGTAGAAAATGCATTGTGGATGCGTTATCGGCAGTTCCCGTTACTCTCGCTTCTCCTTATTTGCCCCTCAGTCCTCATTTTTTAATGAGTGATTTTTCTGACAAAGGGAGAAGAAAAAGCTGTTTTCTAGGTTGGAAGTATTTTGCGCGAACAGTTGGCAGAGATGGCGGAATTTTTTTGTTTCTATGTCTATCCTTGTAGCCATGTCACTAGTAAGGGTGCTGGAGGTAAACATTTTATCTGGGCTAACGTTATCCGCCTGATAGTCAGGGACCCGAACCTTGAATTACCCACGTAGGGGGCTGTCCTATCAGCAGTTGCAAAGTACTGGGACTGTTGTAATACCATATAGTGAATGGATTCTGGACCATGCAGTATCTTCTGGTGGGACCTCTCGATACCATACTAGTGGGTAATTGTTACGGCTTTCTCTTATCATGTTCTACAAAAAATCCTTCGTTTCTTTTTCTCTCTTAGTTTCCCCTCTCTGTTCTGCTCTAAGTAAATCTGACGACCTAGTCCACAAATTCCAAAATTTCATCATGACAAGTTTCAAGAAAAAATACACGATTAAACCCGGTTCTCCAACTTCTACCGTATACCCCTACTACCATGTCTCCTTCTCCAACATCAGGGGTCTACGTTATAACCTTCCAGAGGTTAAAACACAATTACAAGAGACTAAACCAGACCTTTTATTTTTAAACGAAATTGGCATTGACCAGGCTATTTCCCTAGAAGAGTTCGCAATGAAAGGTTACTCTAATTTAGCTTCTAAATCTGACCCCCAAGATCGCCATGGGCATGGAATATGTGCCTATATTAAAGATGGCTTTCCATGCGGTAGTAACATCTCCAGAGAAGATCCTAACGTACCCTATATGTGCTTCCGGGTAGCATTAGCTGACACTACTGCATTTATATTTACTCTCTATCGACCCCACAACAGCGGAGTTACTATCTTTAAAAGCATATCTGAGAAAATTGACCAAGTCCTATCTGCTCATCCTTCAGCATACATTCACGTATGTGGCGACTTCAATATTCACAACGTCGAATGGTTGACCCACTTAAACAAGACCGATGATGAGGGGAGGTTCTGTTATGATTTCTCCATTGCCTATGACCTCACTCAGATTGTTCACGAACCCACCCGTGTGCCCGACAATGACGGTCAGTATGCCAGTCTACTAGACCTTTTTCTCACAACTTGCCCTGAACTATGTTCAGTTTCTGTTCTGTCTCCTCTTGGATCTTCCGACCACTCTGTTGTATCAATTAAGATAAAAATGAAATGTAATAAGTCCCCAGACGTACCTCTCCATCGTACAGTATATCGATACACTAAGGCTGAGTGGGATCTACCTGTGCATTCCATGTTTAAAAAGTATGTGTCCTCTATAGTATCAGACCTGACGGAATGGTTAATTGTAGGTATAGACCGTTTCATACCCTCGTAAAAGTTCCAGCAAAAACCTAACAGCCAGGCATGGTTCTCTCCAGAATGTCCTGCTGTCATTGCGCATAGAAATCAATTTTTCCACTGTTTCCAACGTAATATATGTATGGTAACTAAAGCTGCTTTCAGGACTGCCAGCAACCATTGTAAGAAAGTAATAAAACCGCAAGAGAGTTGTAGGCTCAATCCGTCAAGTCCAAAGTAGCTGAGCAGCGGCTTGGTTCCCACCAGTTTTGGTAAATAGCAAACAGAATCCTGAACAGAAGCGTGTACTCTATCCCAACTGTCATCAATGGACCTGAGTTAATCTCGTCAGCATCAGACAAGGCAAACCTCTTTGCCAAGAACTTTGCAGCTAATTCTACCCTTTGCGATCAAGGCCGCCAACCCCCAATACTTCCTCCTGTATCAGAAAACACGCTATGTGATATACATATATATGTACGCTATGTTGCCAAGCTAATCAAAAACCTAGATTCCAGTAAAGCAACTGGCCCTGACGGTATTCCAATTATAATACTCAAAAAACTTCAACCAGAACTAGCGCCCATACTTACAAACCTGTTTAAACGTTGTCTTGGAGATAGCTTCCCATCAATCTGGAAAATCTCATCAGTCTGCCCTGTATTTAAGAATTCAGGTGATCGCTCATCCCCCTCTCAATACAGGCCAATAAGTCTCCTGTGCGTCATGAGTAAGTTGCTGGAATCTGTGTTAAATACAGAAGTAATCAACCATCTCAATAAAAATAACCTTTTTTTTTTTTCTTTTTTTATTCAATTTTCACCCCAAACAAGGCACAGTGCCACTTTGAAGCAGGGGCTACTATTAGGGACTAAATTAGCGAGGTCATTATGAAGGGAGATGAGTAGAAAGATGTTTGTTGACATTACACTTGAACTTCTGCATATCGTTGCAGTTGGGAAAGCAGAATCCCGGAAGGGAGTTCCAAAGACCCGAAGCTCTGGGGAAGAAGCTATTGGAGTAAAAGGCTTTCTTGCACCTAGGGATCTCTACTGTAAAAGGATGAGACTTAGTAGCTTGTCGGGTTTGTCGGGGGTAGTTACGTCGGCGAGGTACAAGCGTTTGCAGTTCGTCAGAGCATTCACCATTGAAGCATTTGTAGAACAGGCAAAGGGATGCAACATCTCGTCGATGGGACAGAGGCTGAAGCCTAGATGACAGTTCAGGACCTATATGTTGGGCGACTCTCTTTTGAACCCTGTCAAGGAGCGAGAGACAAGAAGCAGATGCACCAGCCCAGATGTGACAACAGTACTCCATACATGGGCTAATGGTTGCCTTATAGAGGATACTGTCAGGCGTAAGTAGTTTTCTAGTACGGTAGAGGGAGCCAATCTCCCTTGCAGCAGCCTTGGCAATGCTCGCAATGTATCTATTCCAGTTCATATTCCCTGTAAACGTTAGGCCGAGGAGTTTAAAAGAAGTACTTTCAGGTAATGTGTTCTTGGCCATTGCTATTGGTAGTAGAGAAGGTTTCTTGTAGTTATTGAAGGAAACAAGCTTAGTTTTAGCAGCATTGAATGTGACCACCCATTTTTGTCCCCATTCCACTACGGATTGGAGGTCATCCTCTAGTGTTTCTGCCATTTCCTTGGATATGTGTTCATTTGTTTTCCCCTCATATCTGTTATAGAGAGTGACACTCAATATGGTTTCCGTTCTGCTAGATCTACAGCAGATATGCTTACTTATATCTCATAGGATTAGCAAATCTCTCGACAGACGCAACCTTTCTAGGACAATTGCTCTTGACATATCTAAGGCCTTTGATAGGGTATGGCATAAAGGTTTACTTCACAAGATCTCTAGCTATGGTATAGCTGGAAATGTCTTCTCGATTATTAAATCATTTCCATCTGATAGGTTCATAAGAGTAGTAGTTGATGTGCAAAAATCAGAAGCTCACAGTATTAATGCAGGAGTCCATCAGGGGTCCATACTGGACCCAACTCTTTTCCTGATCTACATTAATGATCTTCCAAATCACATCCTTACATCATTTGTAGACATTTATGATGATGACACGAATATTTATGGTAGCAGATCTAAGACAATAAACGACCAAGTTCTCTCTGATTCTCTCTCCTCTTATCTTGAGCACCTGGTACAATGGGGAAAGGAGTTGCTTGTTACTTTTAATACATCTAAAACCAATCTTCTCTCTTTACATCATCAACATTCTGATCCACATCTTGCATCAATTAAAATGGATGGCACTCGTCTTCAGGAGGCCTCAAGTTTTGACAAGTTTATAGGCTTGACAATTGCTCCTGATCTTAAATGGAACACGTACAGCATATCTGTTGCCAGGGCCGCTGGAAAAATGGTGGGGTCTTTCTATCGATCCAGTAGATATCTCACTGCTGATGCTATTCTCTATCTATAGAAGAGCCAGGTACGTCCAAGGATGGAATACTGTTGCCACATCTGGGAAGGAGTAGCTAGAAAGAACTTGTCCTGCCTTGATAGAGTTAAAAATAGACTTCGTAGCCTCGTAGGAGATGTCCTTTTCTCTTCCCTGCAATCTCTATCTCACAGAAGAGATGTTGCGAGCTTGTCTCTGATGTATCGTTATTTTCATGGAAAGTGTTCGACTGAGTTTCAGTCCATGGTATCCCTTCGCCAAACTTTCACAAGAAACACACGTCTAACTGAAAACACTATCAATAATTCCCCGACTCTTTATCTGTGCCTAAACCTAAACGTAGATTCCATGAACAAAGCTTCTTTCTTAGAACTGCACGCCTGTGGAATTGTCTTCCGTTTTCCTGCTTTCCAGCTGACTATAATATGGTTGTCTCAAGTCTAACATAAACAAGTTCTTGATTATTGATATAAGTTAACAAATTTACCAAATTTTCATTACTAATGATTACTATATTATCCAATTTCTACTTTACACTCTTTAACCCTTATCCTTGAGTGGCCTCTTGGCCTTGATAATGTGCTGATGCCTGTGTAAAAACAAAAAAAATCTTTAAGAAAACTGTGCGTGAAAGAAAACAGAACGACCAGTCGAAAAATGTAATCAGCACCAGATCATCGGCCAACTCGGTGCCGTGTAGCTATCCTATCACAGTCAAAACCAACGACAGCATACCGTTCACAGCCTGTAGTCTGAAGAAGAGTGTTACCGCAGAATCACAGAGAATGTTGAGTAAGATTAAAATCTTGATTGATGATCAGAAAACGAAAATATGATTTTAAAAAATCTGAATGGATTTAGCGAGGCAGCGGCCCTGTAATCGATGGAATCCCAGGAAAGAATTCTTCAAACAATACAATTAAGTCGAATTTTAACGGAGCAGGCATGAATCGTCGTTAGCGGGCACCGACAAAGAAAAAGAAAAAGATACGTGTCTCACGATCTTATATTTGACACAGACGCACACACATGACTGTAGAAACACATTTGTACACACAACAGACACAAAATACAAAAGAATATATACCCTTTTTTCCCCCAGACGTGTATATATATATATATATATATATATATATATATATATATATATATATATATATATATATATATATAGTGCTCTAAATCTTGAGTTGAGCATATTGTGAAGCGATACACGATATACCATTGGCGTATTAAGCGATGCTCTTTGTGTAATCAGATCGAGCTTAGGTATTCGGATGATGTCGAAACATCGTTAATTCACGGCCTGCCGACAGCTGCTGATTAGCGTAATGGTAGAATGCCTTGACTGTCGTAGAGGCGGTCGGGATTTGATCCTGGCTTGAAGTAGTTGCCTGTCTAGCCGAACTGATGAGCTGTGATACAGCGAAACATTACCGTATACAAAATGTGGATGACTATCTATCTCTCTCTCTCTCTCTCTCTCTCTCTATATATATATATATATATATATATATATATATATATATATATATATACTTCAATAATAATATGAGGGTTTCTGAATCATAAAAAAACGATGTTACTCTTATATTTAATATTTTATTTCTATATTTCAAGAGGTCCGTCGCTCTTGATCACAAAAATGAAGCGAAATTAAAATTAAAGACGTTCAGAAAATATCGGAAATTTTACTTTTGGCTTCGTTTATTCTTTGCAACAATGTTCACAAGAGTTTTCGTGAATTGCTTTTTTTTTTTTCGTTTGTGGTAGAATAATTTTCATTTATTGTATGTATCATATTATTCAAAATTTGCAATGCGTTAGCATTTATTTCAACCGGCAAAAAATAAAACGCAATTGACTTTAGTATGTCTAATAAATGTGTTTAACGGGAAAATTTATCTTATACTTAATAGTTCTCATAATAATAACATTAATAAAATAATAATAATAATAATAATAATAATAATAATAATAATAATAATAGACGGACAAACCCATCCAATCAAGAAGACCAGATGTCGTAATAATTAACAAGACAGAAAAATCCTGTCAAATCGTGGACTTTGCAGTCCCAGCTGATCACAGGGTGAGTATTAAAGAAAAGGAGAAACGAAGCAAATACACAGAGCTAGCCAGAGAGTTAAAAAGGATTTGGATAATGAAGAAAGTCCAAATAGTACCGATAATAGTAAGAGCACTAGGAACAATTCCGAAAAACTTCGAAAAAAGAATGTCAGAAATTGGAATCAGAGGAGAAACTGCAAAAGTACAACGACTAACGATAATGAAAACGACTGAAATATTAAGGAAAACCCTTGAATGCGGAGAATAATACAAGACAATATAACGAATAAGCGTTACAGGTAATGAAGAACGCCGAAACTGCATATTTACAAGTTCTACGCCCCGCATCATGCATCCCCCCAATTGTTTCATCACCGATCCCCCCACAAAAAAATGACACCAAAGGGCCGAGAAGGGTCAATTAGGACTGAAAGACCAAAGAGAGAACGCCAACCAAACCTCGGCTGGACAAGCGCAAAGACAACTGGGACCTTGGGGAGGCTGTGGAACTCAAATTCCAGTATAAACCAATGACGACTACCAGCGAGAAAGCAATGGTAAGCGACTGTTGCGATTATTCAAATTCATTTGCAAATGCTATCGAAGGAGGTGGAGAGAGCTGGACGTCTGGGGAGACTTGTTGTTACTCAGCTTCCAGAGAATACCAGAGGTTTCCGATCAGATCGTTTGTTGACTTCTGTAAAAGCTCCATGTGAGCCAATAATAATGATAATAATAAAAATAATGTTTATACTATTAATGATAATAATATTAATGATAATAATAATTATGATAATAATAATAATATTAATGCTAATAATATTAATGACAAAAATGATGATAATAAGTTGAAACAAAATAATAAACAAATATAAAAAGTAGTATAAAGAATGTTGATTGTCATAATAATGATATTATTAATAATATTAATATTATTATTTATATTAATAACAATAGTATTGATATTAAAATTGATAAAAAGTTTTAAGTATTTAAACCATCGTCTCTTATTATGCGTGATCATACTGTTATAAGTGTGTACCAATACTATTATACATATACATACATATTTGCACATAAAAATGCATACACACATATATAAACACATACAGGCACTTACATAAAATAATATATGTATATATATATATATATATATATATATATATATATATATAATTAAAACGAATTAAACAACCGCCCACCTTTGCAGCAATTACCGATGCTTAGATGCG
The DNA here is from genome assembly GCF_053919585.1 of Euprymna scolopes. Lineage (NCBI taxonomy): Eukaryota > Metazoa > Mollusca > Cephalopoda > Sepiida > Sepiolidae > Euprymna > Euprymna scolopes. Next base: position 2,240,037 of record NC_136487.1, on the reverse strand, counting down.
TTCACATACACGCAAACATATATGCTTACACATACACACCACACATATATACACACATATACACATACACAGACATATAAATACATACACATACATATATATTTTTATAATATATACATAGACCTATAGATACACACATGTATGTAATACATACACACACATACACACACGCACACACACACACACACACACACATATATATATATATATATATATATATATACTAGGTTAGTTAAATAAATTCAAGTAAAAATTATCCGTGTTTGTGGGTATATATGGATATAGTTACACAAATAAAAAAAAAATCCTTCTTACATGCGACTGCTTGTTACATAGTCCATACTATTATCCTTTTCATTGAGTTTCCGTATTTGTCTCGGATATCAGATATTATTAACAAAATACCGCCTTGTTAACCTTGACCTAATGTAACAAGGTCACGAATAGACAATTTAATTATTACTATCCTCCGACTTTCTAATCATTCTTAATTCATCTACTTGATCATGCAACGGTTGGATACAAATACTGCCACCAGAGAAAACCTCGCCAGTTTTAACAAGATCAAAACTGACATTTATGGATTATATTATTCCCAATAGAAGATTCAATACTGCCCTGTATAAAGGATAACTTTATACCAGCATATTGATTAGTTCCGTTTGAAAGTCATCTAAATTTATCGGATATTAAGAATTAAAATGTAATGAAATATCATAAACAATCTGTTGTGGTAAGGGTTCGGTAGGAAGCGACAATTAGAAACAAATATATTGAATATAAAAGAAAAGAAAACAAATAAAACAACTAACTGACAAGAGTTAATTATATGTGCAACGGCTGACTGGCATATTCCTCACGTTATAATCAGTTGAAAACTTCATTATTATTCGTAGGATGCTTACACAACAATACATTAGAAAAAGGGAGATAAAAAAGTGTCTTTAGGTGATTTCATTAATTTTAAAATTTAGTTATGAACAATTCATTTATTTAAGGCATAAACTTAATTCTCCAGTGATCACGAAACTAGATTGAAACACGGACTCAAACAATTAACAATTCGTTGGTAAAAATTATGCGTTGAGAGTATATTAGAAGGCAAAACAAAAGGGAGGAAAGCAACAGAGAAGGAGAAGTAAAAATGTTTTCGATTGGACAGCTCTTTCCAGTTGGGCGTCCATAAACTAACTTGCCCCAGATCGGCAGGAACTGCGAAAAAACGTAACGTCGGTTCGCAGTCCGCACCAAGCGGAAGATGCGACTCATAATATTTAATAACGATCAGTGATTAAAAGAAGCTTACAAATAGAATCGCAACAAAGTTACCAAGGATAAGTACAACAGATATACACCTATTTATGCTATTGTAAGTTTGATCGTGACAGACAAAAATATATTAGGGAAAACATAGTATGCCAGCCCTGTTAATAAGTACGCATATTAAAATCCAATGACACATCTAAAAATGAGAAAATTACGTAGAAATAACTAATTACCGAAGATAAAAGACATTGATCGGATGTGAAGTTAATACTTCCTTCAGAGTCTGTTTGAACTTCTTCACGTGAGTCGCTTAACAAAAGTTGCAGCTTTGTTAAACAATGTTTCATTTTCCACATGACGTGGTTTATTAAGTACATTAAATGTAACATTGTGAAACAAGTACAGTGAATTACATAAAGTTATACCGATTAAATAAAAGAAGACAACAAGTACAAGTATAGAACCAAATTATCACATCTCTGTATTTAGACACTATTAGTAGTTTGTTCCAAATACCTTTACGAAGCTTTATGTGTGCCTTATCTATATACATATATATTTATATATCTATTTTCCTATCTATCAGTCTATTTATCTAGCTATTTATCTATATATTTACTCACACACATACACATATATATATATTCTCAAATTTACAATTTAAAAGAGGCAGACATTTATATGTTTGTTCATTTCTCAAAATGTTTGGCTTCTATTGGAAACAACGTGAGTACAATCGTTTAATTGTAATGATGTCATATAGATATAAAATAGAAACAATTTTACGCAAAATGTTACAAATAAAACGTAACGTTTTGAAAAGATAAACAACGCTGTGAGTTTATGCCCTATCATTGCGTAGATATTAAGAATTATTTATAGTTTAGTAGTGCACTACTGACCTATCCTGATGAAAACTTCATGTTATTTATTTATATGCAATTACTATCCCAAGTAGTAAAATCATATATAGAAACACACATACGTGCGCGCGAACACATACACATATATACACACATATACACACAAATATATATTTAAATAGCAGTTTGACGGTACAAAACTTATACATTGCTTTAAACAAAATGGCCGATAAAACCAGAGGAACCACTTTCATCAACGGACTCATCAGAAGTTAACCGTTGATCATAAAATAATGTAATGAAGGTTATGACTTTAATTGTCAGTGTGTTGCTGACTATGTAAGTCGAACCCCCTTAAATTTGAAGACTCGAATAAACCAACATGTTTCAGCAAATATAAGATTGGACAAGCCTTGTCCATCTTACCCCCTTGGAATCTGCCATTGGTCAACACGTCCATGAAAACCCAGCGTGTGCCAATGTATATACAATGGAGAATCTGAGGATTTTGCATCGGAATGACTCTCAAAATGACTTGCGGACTTTGGAGTCAGTATCTATTCTCTATGCAGACCGTCTCTTTGTCGACAGAAGGAGTTCCTCAGATCTTTAGACTTATTTGGGGATATATTTTAATTCTACCCTTACTCCACTTATACATATATTTTATATTATGATAAATATTTTGTTTTATTTGTATTCCCAAACGTTTCTCCCTTCTCCTTCGGAAAAATTTACACGGATACCCCATTAAGTCTGTTCTTACGAGATATTTTGTTATTTATTTATTTTATGATCAACGATTTACACACACACACACACACACACACGCACACACGCGCGCGCACACGCACACACTCGCACACACACGCACACACACACTAACGTACACACAACCACACACACGCGCACACACATATATATAGTAAGTTATAGAATATATATGGCAATTTTATAACTTACAACCTAGCTCTACCTACGTATTGAGCACTGTTGAAGTAAATACTTAAAGTTTCCGCATAAATTTGTACTTTCGTATATTAATTTATGTGATTAAATTAAGTAGTCTTATATATATATATATATATATATATATATATATATATATATATATATATATATATATATATATATGCGTGTGTGTGTGCGCGCATGTTCGTGTGTATTATGGATTATAACTAAGATACATGTGAAATAATTCTATGTGTGTAAAGAAGAAATTCTTCAATTAACTTCCATGAGTTAAATTGGTGGAAAAATACCTGTAATGTGTATGTGCGTATCTACTTATGTTTATGGGTGTTTCTATATTTTTTGGTTTGTTTCTATGTTATAAACTACTGTCGACCAAGTATATATATATATATATATATATACATATATATATATATATATATATATATATATTCATATAGGTTCAATTTAAAAATGCATGGACTATGTTTACCTGACTCGATATATAAAAAGCCATTAACACATTTGTTAAAGGATTAAAATGTTAAAACAATTAGAATTTAGCAGGCTTATACTGATTTAAAATGCTCTTGTACGATAGAGCTATAATATATTAATACATATTTGTTCTTATTTGGTTGACACAACGTCAAACGGTAACGACCAAGCCTGGAGCGCAAAATGTGTGGGTTTTGATTAAATGTGATTGCATCTAAATCATAATTTACGAGGGCGTGCAATATGTAATGCCCCTGACCCACTTCCCATATCAGTAGAGCAACGAAACTTGGCACAGTTATTAGTCTTTCTCTACATAAGAACCACCCAGAGTTATGTATTTCTCCCATCGTTTGATGCAGCTCTAAAGACCTTTTTTGTAAAACACTTAAGGTTAGTGCTCCAACAAAGACGTGACTTCAGAAACAAAGGCTGCATCATCTGGGAAACGCTTTCCTTTCAAAAACAACTTCATGGCTGAAAAGATGTGAAAGTCAGAGGGTGCATTATCAGGAGAGTAGGGAGGATGGATGCGGATTTCATAATCACACGCCCGTGCTTCTGATGTGGCGACATGCGAGTTGTGGACCGGAGCGTCATTTCCTGCAGGAGGAGGGTACCTTTGCTGATCTTGCCCCGCCTCTTGATTTTGATAGCTCCCCTTAATTTCCTCAAAAGTGAAGCATAATAGGCTCCTGTAATTGTGGTAGACTTTGCCAGACAATCTGTCATCACTACTCCGTCCTGGTCCCAGAAGACTGTGAGCATGACCTTGTCAGCGGAGGGCTGCACCCTTGCCTTCTGAGGAGATGGTGAGTCCAAGTGCTTCTACTGCATTGAATCGGCTTTGTTCTCTGGATCATAGTGATGGACCCAGGTTTCATCCTGTGTAATCAGTCTTTTGAAAAACTTTGACTCATCTTCTTGGCACATCTACAAATTCACCCTCGAGTACTCGATGCGTTCTCGCTTCTGGAATGGTGTGAGTAACCTGGGAATCTATCTGGCAGACGCCTTATGCATGTGCAAATGGTCATATATTAATAATTTCCAAAGACCCTGTACCAATCTTCGCATCTTGGGCTATTTGGCGAATAGTAATTCGCCGATCTTCCAAAATGGCAGCCAAAACATGTTGTTTTACACAGTGGTCATCACTTATCAAGGCCCGGAAGCCACTCAGGGATAAGGGTCATTGCAAGTACATTACGTTAGTGTGGAGATTAGATAAAATGTTTACTTAAGGGGGCGGTTCATTAGGAATTTGTTAACGTGGGACTTAAAGACATCCAAGTTCTAGTAAGGTGGGAAGCAGGCAGACGGAACAGAGTTCCACAGGCGTGCAGTTCTAAGAAAGAAGCTTTGTTCATGGAATCTACGTTTTGATTTAGGCACAGATAAAGAGTGGGGGAAAAATTTCACCGTGAATTCAGCTAGACGGGTGTTTTTCGTGAAAGATTGGCGAGAGGGGACCAGAGATTGGAGTTCAGACGAGCACCTGTCATGGAAATAACGATAAAACAAGGATAGGCTCGCAATGTCTCTTCTGTGGGAGAGAGGTTGCAGGGTAGAGAAAAGGGTATCCCTCGCTAAGCCACGAAGTCTATTTTGTACTCTGTCAAGGCAGGATAGGCTGTTTTTAGCAGCTCCTGCCTAGATATGGCAACATCATTCCATCCTTGGACGTACTTGGCTTTTATTTAAATAGAGAATTGCATCAGTAGTGAGATATCTTCTGGAGCGGTTGAAGGATCCCACCATCTTTCCAGCGACCTTGGCAACAGACTTGATGTACGCGTTCCATTTCAGATCAGGAGTAAAGGTCAAACCCAGAAGCTTGTCAAAACACGGGGCCTCTCCCAGACGAGAGCCATCCATCCCAATTAATGCCAGATGGGGATCAGAGCGTTTATGATGTAAGGATAGAAGTTTGGTTTTGGATGCATTAAAGGTAACCAGCCACGTCTTCCCCCACTGAACCACGCTCTCGAGATCAGAGAAGAGAGAATCCGAGAGAACTTTGTCGTTTACAGCCTTTTATGTGTTGCCGTAGATGGTCGTGTCATCAGCATAGATGTCAACGAATGATTTAAGTATGTGTTTAGGGAGGTCATTGATGTAGATCAGGAAGAGAGTTGGGCCCAGGATTGACCCCTGAGGGACTCCAGCATTTATATTGCAGGCTTCTGATTTTGTCAATCTACCACTACTCTTATGAGCCTATCGGAGAGACATGATTTAATGATTGAGAAAACATTTCCAGTTATACCGTAGCTGGAAATCTTGTGAAGTAGACCCTTATGCCATACCTTGTCGAAGGCCTTTGATATGTCAAGAGCAATTGCCCTAGAAAGGGAGCATTTGTCACGAGATTCACTAATCCTGTAAGATATAACCGTCAGCACATCTGCGGTAGATCTTGCAGAGCGGAAACCATATTGTGTGTCAGTAAGAAGGTTATTTCTGCTGAGGTGGTTGACTATTTCTCTATTTAATATGGATTCCAGCAACTTACTCATAACACACAGGAGACTTATTGGTCTGTACTGAGAGGGAGATGACTTTTCACCTGAATTCTTAAATACAGTGCAAACTGATGAGGTCTTCCAGAGAGTCGGAAAACACTTCTCCGTTTAGGCAGCACTTAGACAGTTTCGTAAGTATGGGAGCAAGTTCTGGTTGAAGCTTTTTTAACACTATAATTGAGGAGCACATGACGGACACATGCCTCATCAATGGCAGAAGGAGGCGACCAGGCCTGGGAGCTGTTTCTACAGACTTCCGGCAATGTTTGAATTGACGATGCCAGCGTTTTACAAGGTCATATAATGGGGCATTATCACCATACTTTTCTTTCATTTCATCAAAAGTCTCCTGTTGTGTGCGTCTTTTCAAATACAAAACTGGATCATTGCTCGACATTCAACAGACTCCATGTCACACCTTACTCAGTTCAAACACCTGCCAAACAAAAACCACAATTAGTTCAGAGCTGTAATTTGCCAAATAACTCCTAGAGATATAAATCATTGCACATGCAAAATTTCAGCTAGATCAGCCAACGGAAAGTGGGTCAGAGGCATTACTTATTGCACGCCCCTCGTATTATCTTATATAATGTTTGAAAGCACTTCTATACATTGGATACGGTTTGATAATTAGGACTATGATAACAGCATACTGTTTTCATTGTTTTCACCCTCGAGTGTATATCCGTTGATATTATATATGCTTTTATATAGAGTGATGCTGTTCTTTATTGATTAACTCTTTCTTACTGTGTCGGATATATACTCGAGATTCAGAACAGTGATAAAAATATTCTGACCATAGTGTTGTGGGGGAATCACCCTCCAAATGAACTGTTCTATCCGTTATTTAAACCATAGATCTTTTGATCCCAGGTGTGGATTAAACACTAAAGCAACCCTCGCCTGCTTGGTGACGTTTTCTACTCTTTTCAGTTGTAACCTGTTTACATTGTTGTTCCAGTAATACATTGTTTAAACTCTATTCCGTTGTTCTATTTTCTTTGTGGCTCATTGCAAGCCATAACACAAAGCCTTAGTGATAATTAATATAGATGTGGCTTTATAATAATACATATGAAAACTATCTATCTATTTATCTCTCACTCTTTTTTTCCTACTCTCTTTCTCTCTATTTCTCTCTCTTTACACACACACACACACACACACACACACACACACACATATATATATATATATATATATATATATATATATTATCTAGAAAATTTTTGTTGAATCAGGTCCAAATATTGTCCGAGAAAATAATGATGTTTACTGTCTGGATTTTCCATTTAGAAATGTCATATGTTAAAAACTGAAAAGAAAAAACGGATGAAAAACGCCAAAATATGTGAAAAATATAAAGAAAATTGGGTCGATCTTATAAGCATTCTACAGTCTAGATTATCCTTTTAATGCTAAGTTTACAAATTAAGCACACAAATATTAAACAATGGTTAAACGATTCTATATTTAATCTTATGCGTACAATATTGATAGAGTTTCATCATATATGAATGTGTCTGCAATTAATGCTGTATTACAAAAATACAAAAAACTTATTTCAATATTATTTAACTATTATAAGCTACAAAAATACAAACCATGTAGAAGTATAGTAGCAATTTGTATTAAATAGATCGTATAATATTGATTGTGCAAAAGATTTATCTGTTCTAAACAGTAAATCCCGGAAAAAAGCTGTTGTTTTGCCGTGATATGGAAAAATCAAACAATACTAACAAAATCATATAAATATTAGTGTCTATTTAAATAGACAGTGTTTTAACGTATGCGATATATGGAACGAACTAAATAAGATATACGTATCAATAAAAGGTTTAAGAATTATTAACAAAGATACAAAAATATCTTTTTTTAAAGTGGCTGTATACATTTCCCCTCGAAGAACATAATTAGGTGTATTTACTTTAAGAGAGAACATTACATTTTTGATAATTCATGTAAATAGTAGTAATTTATAACAACTAAACTTTCATGTCAATATGGAAGGAAATTATATATCGATGTTGTTGTATGTATATAGAGAAGGTTGTTTTGGTTTTCAGAGAAAGCCAAATATTCATAAATACCATTTATTTATTGTCAAGAGTTTAGACGCAAGTTATTTTAATGTAGCTGCGCTCTAAGGTAAGCGAAATTTTCCTATAAAATTGTTTGCACAGATCAAACAATATGTATTAATCTTAATGTCCAAATCTTTATTCATTATTTCTTTACTGAAATTAAAAAGAATCACATGTAACTAAACAATCGTATTATTGCATGAAAAAAACAAAATTAATTAATATGTGCCAAAATAGTTCAGTAATTCCATATATCATGAGTAAGGAATCGTTTCCAAGGGTGGTCAGAGAATATAAAAAGACAGACGTTGTCATGACCAAGATTGGCATCAAACCAGTTCCTTATCCTCCCTATAGTTCAGTCTTTGCTTCTTGTAACTTTTGCTTATAGCATAAGCTTAAGGAAAATCGTAGATACTGTCGTTATCCGACATTCGAGGAGATGAAAGAGGCTGTGGCAAGGGTTATTGACATGGACACACATAAGGACGTTCATGGGGCATTCTGGAAGTTGTTGGAACGGAATACTAATGCACTTCAGCAGAAGGTGATTACTAGAAAGGAGACTACAGTTCCGTGTATGTACTACCAAACAAAGAGTCCATAAGAAAAAGTTTGGAAGCTTACTGAAAGCACCTCGTAATTACCAGAACATTTCAGTAATGCCATTTATTGCGAGATGAGGAATCCTTCCCAAATTTCAGGATTCAGTAAAAGCATTCTTTATGAAACAATTATGTAAATTAGATATGTAAACAACTGTGTTTTGATTTTGGTTCTCTTCTAAATCGATTTTTAAACGATGATATATCAATGTTTAAAATAATAGTATGTAAGTTTCATGGTAAAATACATGTGATAAAACCTTGTTAAATGAACAGCAAATGCTAAAAATGTAAACATTTTCTTAAGTATAATTTGTTTTTGTGTTCGTTTTTTAACATTTTTTTCTCTCATTTTTTAGCTCGGTTTTCTAACATTTCCTCTCTCTGTGTAAAACCCATACAATTTCTTCTGTTTTACGCAATAATATTTCGTTATCCGTGTGACGTGACCGTCACATGAGCAGTTGGGTCCGTCACTAAAAGAAGGCTGAGACTCCCGCAGTAATGGAGAAAGCCGGGCAGATATGATTTTTAATTCTATTATTATCATCAGTGTGCCTAGATGACAGCGAAAAACCCCGCCGAGAGAAAGATTGGATTGTGATTTTAATTTTTATGAAAATCAACAAACAATCTCATTTTTAAAATGTGAACCCCAAAATAGGTAATGACCAAGGGTTCTGGAAGTTTATAATTCAAGTGCAGTGCCTTGACTTAGGGATCACAGGGGTGCCCCCTTGGGCTATGAGTACGTTTGCAGATCTGCAGGTGCACTTGTGGGGGACTTACCCTGAGGTGACGTTGTTGGGTATGATAGGTTCATGGAATAACCCCGGTTTCAGCCCTTTCTCTTAATATAATAATGGAGAGCACAGCCGAAAAACGACAGTTGACAAGAGTTGGCAAGAAAGTTGAGCTTGCAAGTTTGAGACAGAGCAACTTGTAGAGAATCACAACACCCCCCTCTTTTCTTGCGCCGGCCTCATTGCTACATTGAAGAGAGAAGTGGAATCTTCTTATAGACTCATTATTGAACATCGAACTGTAAAGACAATTGTGTATAGTTATATATTTGTATATCATTTTTCTGAAAATTACTCAGTAGATTAGAAGCACTGAGTTGTTTTTTTGTGTATGGAATTACTTTTCTTGTAGCATACAACCGACCGGCGAAGCGACGGCATATCAACCAAATCGATCAACAAGGTTCTGCCGCACGAAGAAGTTACATTTAGACGCTGTCGACTGATATAGTGACTTGGACGATCATAGAGTCACAATCAGAATACATTTGTCTTAAAAATTTTGTTCAGTTGTTCATTGGGAGTGGGTAGTGGTTGGGATGAAAGGGGGTGTTATTAATATCAGAATACTGAAAAGGTATAATCCGAACAAAATGAAACGTCCAACAGGAATAAACTATTCAAGAGTAGTAATCGCCCAATTTCAAGCTTCCAGCGATTTCAATAATCATTTGAGGTTTGCAGTAATACGTCTATTTCACGGTTTACGGTAAAGCATGGTTTTGGGGTGTCTGCCCTTTTCTGCTATTTATGAAAGATATAGGCGTGTTTGTACATTCTGCATCGCAATTTTATTTATTGAGTTGATTCGTGCGTGTTAGCAATTTATCAGTTTCCTCGCCACTGATATTGCTCGTTCGCGTCTGCATTCGACGGCACTTGAATTCAGAATGCTCTTCTTTTCTGCCCCATCTGGTCTGATTTTCCTGCCAACTCTGTTTAAAATGACTTGCTTTCTCTGTCTCTCGGAAGAAGAACGGATGGTGGTAGAAATGTATGAGATAAGAACAATAATGCTGATGTGACAAGGGAGTTGGATGGGGTTATTGGTTTGTCTCGTTTCCGCTAGCAACAAACACGTGGGCATTTATGAATGACCCCCGCTATTCAGACATTGTTTTAAAATTCAATTTTCACTACAAACAGGGCACAATTCCACATTGCCGTAGAAGGCTACTCTCGGGGACATACGTTGCATGGATGAAGGGAGATGATCAGCAATATGCCTGTTCACATTGCACCTTACCTTCTGCATGTTATTACAGTGTGGAAAACAGAATCCCATAGGGAGTTCCAAAGTCTTGCAGCTTTGGGGAAGGAACTATTGGAATAGATGGTGTTCATATACCTAGGGATCTCATCTATGTAGGGTCAGATTAGCAGCTTGTCGAGTTTGTAGAAGGTATTTACGTCAAGGGGTATAGTTGCTTATAGTTAATCAGAGACAAAGCTCTCTCTGATTCTCTCTCCTCTGATCTTAAACAAGTGTTTCAGTGGGGGACAACGTGGTGGTTACCTTTAATGCATCCAAAACCAAACTCCTATCTTTATATCATCAAGCTCTGATCCCCATCTTGCATCAATTGAAATGGATGGCTCTCGTCTAGGAGAAGCTCAATGTTTTGACAAGCTTCTGGCTATGACCCTCACTCCTGATCTGACATGGAACACGTACATCAAGTCTGCTGCCAAGATCGCTGGAAAGATGATGGGATCCTTCAACTGCTCTAGAAGATATCTTACTACTGATGAAATTCTCTATCTATATAAAAGCCAAGTACGCCCAAGGATGGAATACTGCTGCCATATCTGGGATGGAGCTGCTAAAAACAGCCTATCCTGCCTTGACAGAGTACAAAATAGACTTCGTGGTTCAGTGGGTAATGATCTTTTCTCTTCCCTACACCCTCTCTCCCACAGAAGAGACGTTGCAAGCCTATCTTTTACGAAAAACACCTGTCTAGCTGAATCCACTGTCAAAAACTTTCCCCACTCTCCCCACTCTTTATCTATGGCAAAATCAAAACGTAGATTCCATGAACAAAGCTTCTTTCTTAGAACTGCACGCCTGTGGAACTCTTTTCCGTCTGTCTGTTTCCTTCCTGACTACAACTTGAATGTCTTCAAGTCTCACGTAAACAAATTCCTGATGAACCGCCCCCTTAAGTAGACACTTTATTAAATATCCACACTAACGTACTGTACTTACAACACCCCTTATCCCCGAGTGACTTCCGGGCCTTGATAAGTGGTGACCATCTCGTAAAAAAACCTACAATACTTCTAGAACCGGCAGAGGGATGCAAGATTTCGTCGATGGGACAGAGGTTATATCTAGAAGACAGTTTAGAACCTATCAGGTTGGCGAATTTGTTAACATTGGACTTGAAGACATCCAAGTTGTAGTCAGGTGGGAAGCAGGCAGACGGAACAGAGTTCCACAGGCGTGCAGTTCTAAGAAAGAAGCTTTGTTCATGGAATCCGCGCTGATTTAGGCACAGATATAGAGTGGGGGGAAATTTCCACAGTGGATTCAGCTAGACGGGTGTTTTTCGTGAAAGATTGGAAATTGGGGACCAGAGATTGGAGTTCAGACGAGCACCTGCCATGGAAATAACGATAAAACAAGGATAGGCTCGCAACGTCTCTTCTTGGGAGAAAGGTTGCAGGGTAGAGAAAAGGGCATACCCACTAAGCCACGAAGTCTATTTTGTACTCTGTCAAGGCAGGATAGGCTGTTTTTAGCGGTTCCTGCCCAGATATGGAAACAGTATTCCATCCTTGGACGTACTTGGCTTTTATATAGATAGATAATTACATCATTAGTGAGATATCTTCTGGAGCGGTTGTAGGATCCCACCATCTTTCCAGCGACCTTGGCAATAAACTTGATGTACGTGTTCCATTTCAGATCAGGAGTAAAGGTCAAACCCAGAAGCTTGTCAAAACACGGGGCCTAATCCAGACGAGAGCCATCCATCACAATTGATTCCAGATGTGGATCAGAGCGTTGATGATGTAAGGATAGAAGTTTGGTTTTGGATGCATTAAAGGTAACCAGCCACGTCTTCCCCCACTGAACCACGCTCTCGAGATCAGCGGAGAGAGAATCCGAGAGAACTTTGTCGTTTACAGCCTTTTATGTGTTGCCGTAGATGATCGTGTCATCAGCATAGATGTCAACGAATGATTTAAGTATGTGTTTAGGGAGGTCATTGATGTAGATCAGGAAGAGAGTTGGGCCCAGGATTGACCCCTGAGGGACTCCAGCATTTATATTGCAGGCTTCTGATTTTTGTCAATCTACCACTACTCTTATGAGCCTATCGGAGAGACATGATTTAATGATTGAGAAAACATTTCCAGTTATACCGTAGCTGGAAATCTTGTGAAGTAGACCCTTATGCCATAGATTGTCGAAGGCCTTTGATATGTCAAGAGCAATTGCTCTAGAAAGGAAGCCTTTGTCAAGAGATTCACTAATCCTGTGGGATATAACCGTCAGCACATCTGCGGTAGATCTTGCAGAGCGGAACCCATATTGTGTGTCACTAAGAAGGTTATTCCTGCTGAGGTGGTTGACTATTTCTCTATTTAATATGGATTCCAGCAACTTACTCATAACACACAGGAGACTTATTGGTCTGTACTGAGAGGGAGATGACTTTTCACCTGAATTCTTAAATACAGAGCAAACTGATGAGGTCTTCCAGGGAGTCGGAAAGCACTTCTCCTTAAGGCAGCGCTTAAATAGTTTCGTAAGTATGGGAGCAAGTTATGGTTGAAGCTTTTTTAACACTATAATTGGGATGCCATCAGGGCCAGTTGCTTTACTGGAATCTAGGTTCTTGATTAGCTTGGCGACCTCAGTCACGGATATTTGTATGTTACCTAGCTTGTTCTGTGTTATAGGAGGAAATATGGGGAGTTGATGGCCTTCGTCGCATAGGGTAGAATTAACTGCAAAGTTCTTTGCAAATAGTTTGGCCTTGTCTGACGCTGACGAGATGACCTCTGATCCATTGATAATTGTTGCGATAGAGCGCACACTTCTGTTCAGGATCCCATTTGTTATTTGCCAAAACTGATGGGAACCAACCCGCTGATCAGCTACCTTGGATTTACCAGACTGAGTATATAGATCTCTTGCATTTTGTATTACTCTATTACAGTTGTTGCTGGCAGTCCTGAAAGCAGCTTTAGTCTCAGTGCATCTATTACGTTGGTAGCTATGGAAAAAGTGATTTCTGTGCGCGATAGCAGCAGCACATTCTGGGGAGAACCATGGCTGGCTGTTAGATTTTTGTTGGAAGTTTTACAATCGTATGAATTGGTCTATGCCTACAATTAACAATTCGGTCCGATCTGATAATATAGAGGACACATCATCTTTAAACATGGAGTGCAGAGTAAATCAGATATGAATGTACAGAAGCTATCCCAGTCAGCCATAGAGTATCGGTATACAGTACGGTGGATGGGTACGTCTGAGGACTTCTTACATTTCGTTTTTATCTTAACTGATACGACGGAGTGGTCGGAGGATCCTAGAGGAGAATGAACGGGACAGTAACATAGCTCAGAGGAAGTTGAGAGAAAAAGGTCTAAGAGGCTTGCATATTGAATCTTTGCAGCAGCCTTGGAAATGCTCTTAATATATCTGTCCCAACTGATGTTACTTGTTAACGTTAGGCCGAAGAGTTTAAGGAAAGTAATTTCAGATACTGTGTTTTGGACCATTTCTGTTGGTGGTAGAGAAGTGATTATTGAAAAAAACAAGCTTAGTTTTGGCAGAATTGAATGTCACCATCCATTTTTGCCCACATTTCACGAGGGATTGAAGGTCTTGTTCTAGTGTTTCCGTCATTTCTTAGATATGTGTTCCTTCGTTTTCCCCATGGTGTCTGTTATATAGCTAGGTGTCGTCAGCAAATATATCCATCTCAGAGACAATTTTATCAGATTCATGAATATCGAATCATGGAGGAGCATATATTAAATATTAGGAACAAGGATTTAATTAAGTTATGTATTCTTCCAGTGATACCATATAATCTGATTTTCCTTAGTAGACCATCGTGCTATGACCTTCTAACTATTTTAGCAGATGTGTGAAGAACAGTTCCAATTAATCTATGTAGTTTTAAGCAAAATAATTCACTATTACACGTTTTACAGTTATTTGCCATCATTCACAATACCAAGGAGAAGAAATGTTGATAAGAACACCATTAAATGTGTTTCCTATTTCCACTAGTGGGCATTCAATGTTTAGTCTGATTTGCATCTGTTGGATTTCGGAATGTAATATAATTTCCACGATTGATTATCGGCTTACTATGTTGCCGTCACAATGTAGAATATGACAAGGCTTACAAGCATTGCCTGCGTATTTAAAAAATAATAGACATATTAACATAAAAAACGGGAGAAAAAATGTATTTATCCATATGTGTTTGTGTCTTTCTCTCTCTCTCTCTCTTCCTTACTCTCTTCTCTCTATCCCTTTCTCTCTTTATATTTTCATAAAGAAAGAGAGAGAGAGTAAGTTATAAAATATATATGGCGATTAAGCTACACTGAATATTATGTTCTCTATATAGATAAAATGAACTCATTTTTCCCCTCGAACTTTGACCTTTATAGGATTAAAGATCATGACATTACTTACAAATTTACGGCGGACAGACTGTAGCACATTATCTCAGGTTTGCTATAGGCATATTGCCTTTACAGTTCCTCGACAATGGTACATTCCTATATAATTTCCGTTGCGATTCCACTGCCAAAATCGCTTAGATTCAATGGAAGTTGCAACATCTTTTCTCTCTAATCGATTGCTCTTTACCCCTCTCCCATTTACACCGCAGCGGATGCGTTCACAACGAACACTACGATGAAACACACCAGTCTGGAATCGTACAAGGTTACTTATGTCTTTTTTAAAAAAATATTTTTCCCTAAATTTATGCTTTCTGTTTTTCCATAATAAAATAGAAATAAAAACAATTAAAAAAAAACCGCGAAAACGCGATTACTATTATTGTTTTGTTTTCGCTTTATTTCGTTAGTGTAAAACGCAATCTGCGAAACTAACCGGATTTTACTTCCGGTTTTAACGACTCTAACCGTGAAATCTAACTATGACCTTTATTTATTTGTACTTTTAACTCAACTTTTGTTTTTACACAAAGATTACAACGCAAGGATATCGTGAATTCACTTGCACTAGCGGGGGGGGGTACCCGGCGTTGGCCGAGTGTTTGTAGGTGTGTGTGGTTGTTAATGAAAACCTAAGAATAAGCGAAGTAAAAAAAAGGAAACATAAAAATGAACGTTAAAACTTAAGTCGGGGGGTACCCTGGAAAGAATAATGAAAACATCGAAAAATAAACACAAAAAACTAACGTTAGGCAAACGAACGATGTTAAATGTAAAAATCGAAAAAAAAAGCGTTAAAACTAAAAACCAAACTAAAAAAAAACACGTGAAAATGGTTTAAATAAGCCTGTTTCGATATTAAAATTTAAAAAATCGGTGGGTACCCGGATGTTTTTGGATGAGTGTGGTCGAGCAGGGATGGGGGTGTTAATGAAAACCTAAGAATAAGCGAAGTAAAAAAACAGAAAAACGAACGTTACGTGAAAAATGGCTTAAATAACACTGCTTCAATATTAAAATTTAAAAAAAAATCGAAAACCCAAAACGTTTAGATAATGACCCAACGCTCTAACTAACTAAGTTAACACGACGTACATGAAATTTAGTCAGTTCTTCAACTATTTAAACTAAATCAGGTCATGACGTCATCTGACGCATGCGTAGAACCGGTCGTATTCATCTTTTTGTTGACCTCCCCTCCTGTAGAAAATTGTTGATTTCAGGGTGAAAATATTAATGTTTTTAGCCAATTTTTCGATATTCTTAAGGCGAAGGATTGATCTCCAATAGGATACCAAGTTTTTGAATTTTTGTTCTGTCTGTCGAAGTTTTTAGCGGGCACAAAAACACACATGCACACATACATACATACATACATACATACATACATACAAACATACATACACACATTTTCGATTTTATATATATGGAGATTACACTTCATTCATTTAGAATTCGAGAAAACAAAAACGTTCATTTAGATTTCGATTGTGATGTGACTACTGAAACTAAACCAAAACAAAATTCAGTGCGGAATTGATATTCGACCTCATTCACGTGTTTTCTTCGAGCTTTCGTATCAATGATTCTAGTTCGAACCCCCCTTCAAAAGTTTTTTGGGATTTTTCAAACACACGGACATATATGTGCATATGTAAGCCTGCATGCACAGGCACCCGCGTTGTTCTCGCTTGCGTCAAATTTTCTTTTTCTCTTTAAGGTACTAAGATTGGGTGCGCGTGCGTAGGCATGGATGCGCACATACACAGATACATACATAGATCGACGCCCCCGCCCCGCAGAGGCGATTATATGGGCTCATGTGCGTATATTGATTCAGGCATTCACGCGCTTGAACGTATGCATATTTTTGTATGCCAGGGCGGGCATATATGTATACCTGTGACCGTTTCTTTTCAGTATATATGTGTGTACGTGCGCAGATGTGTACCCGTAGCCGTGACCGCTAGCTGACCCTCTCCAAACAATTAACAACAAAATAAAAACTAAAAGTAAATAAACCAAATCATAGCCTCCCCCCGCCTCCAAACATAAGCGAACACCAAACATCTCAAGACATACGTCAAGAAATCAACTCACCAACTAGACGCTAAAAACTTTAACACTAAGCCTTGAATTTTAAAGTAACCCCTCCCCCACCCCCACATACTCCCCTTCCCCTCATGTATCCCTATGCCCTCAGCCACACCAGAAATGAACCCCCAGAACCTCCCCCACAAGTTCCTTAAACCCCCAAACTAAAACATTATCAACATACCAAACGCCCCGCATTGCTCCCTTCCTCTTTTCCGCTTCCGCCCTCCTCGCTCTTGTTCCCTTCCTCTCTTCCTCTTCCGCCCTCCACGCTTATTCACTTCCACTCTTTCATCCCAAAATAGCGAACATTTCTGTAAAAGTATAAGGACGCTACAGACGGCCAAAAAAACGGCCGTGTAGCCGAAACAATAACAGAAAGATACGGTAATAAAAAACAAAACGTATATATATATATATATATATATATATATATATATATTTATATATACATATATATATATATATATATATAACTTAAGGTAGTTGCTTGTCTAGCCACACTGATGAGCAGTGAAACAGCGAAACAGTACCGTATGTTTTTTATTTTATTATTTGGACTATTATCCTCATCTTCTAGTTGTTGTTTTTTACGACGTTTCGGCAAATTATTTCTCTGGTCTTCGTCAGGTAAACCATAACGGCATAGGTATGTCGAATCCTCCAACTACATGCATAACAATTACTGCTTTCAGTAGTTGTTGTTATCTCACCACGGTTTGGTCAATTAATCCTCTGACCGACTTTGGGTGGAATTGAAACCGCTACATCCAGACAATACTTACTTGGAATCTTGGATATTCCTGCATCTCTATCCACTACGCTAGGGTCTCTAAATTCAGCCCTTTTTAGGAAAGTGAGCTACGCTGTTATAATATATATATATATATATATATATATATATATATATATATATATGTATGCATGTATGTATGTACATATATATATATATATATATATACGTTCTAGCTGTTATATGATACCATAATTTCGAAATAATTCTTACCAATTTATTATTACTCATATATTAAAGCACATGCATTCCACTTGCCGTATACTTAGAATAGCATCATGAGAATACACACTCAGGATTAAATTTATTCTAATATTTTTATATATTTCTAATTATTTTAAACTTTTCATTATTTATATAATTGTTTATTCCGCAGACATAAAACCTTGCATCATTCATGTATTTACATATAGTGCATGTATATTGATTGCACTTTATATAGTATCAAATGTTAAAGAATATATATATATATATATATATATATATATATAAATATATACTTTGGATTTGTTTATACATACGCAATAATATTTGACTACATATTCATAAGAATGTTTCAGACCAACCAGTTACTATTAATAAGCGACGTCCTTTAGGCGATATATCTTCTACAGAATTTAGTATCTAATTAAAATCATTTATGTATTAAGCCTCTCAAAAAGATATTATCAGGTCACAGTACATGCTATTAAAAATAGACAATAATGCGATATGATTTTAAAAAAATATTATTAAATAATTTAAAAGGAATTAATCTTAAGGTAGTTATAACCTTAAACATTAAAATGGTCAATGTTCCGGATGGAACTCTAAACATTAGTAATGGAACATATGAACCTTATAAAAAGGAAAAATGAACTCTATATATGCCCAGATATGTTGAAACCACCTTAAATTGAACATTTAACATATCTTCAGTAATTGTTTTACCTCCTCATTAAATTTAATATTTAATAAATATAAGAACGTTTAAAATATAGTCTTCATAAACAGAAAATAGGAAAAATCTCAATTAGAATACATTGGACCTTCATATGATTCGGCCGGATCTAGAAAATACGAAAAAGAAAAATCATTTAGTTTACACTTCCTTTCAATCAAATGGTTGAAACTAATCTAGAAAACAATTCTTGAATCTCATTTATTACACTCCCCCTTTAGTAATATTTATCACAAAACATTTAATAAACACACAGTTTAATTAAGCTATAACTGCAGCAATAACTTAGAAAAATTAAAAAGCACAAGAGTAAATGAACTAAAATGTAAAGTTGTATAAATAAATCTGAATGTACCTCAAACAGAACAACGTTTGTTATCGAATACAAGAGCACAGGAGAATCGTATTATCAACAAATTTTATATAGGTCAAAAAGCATAACTTTTATACAAAAATAGTTCGGTCATTCAGCTTTGTTAATTCAAATAATAGTGATAAGACATCAGTCGGTTTGTTATATAGAGAACTAATAAGAAAAATGACACAAATTGTTAACTGATAATCTTTATCAATTATTAAATTCCCTACGTTGTGCATGCCTGAATGAAAAACGCTTCATCGCGAAATTGATGGATAAGAATACGCTCTTAAATAAAAAACACGACACATCAATTAGTTGTAGGCATTATAAATAAGAGTTTTAATCCGCTTATTGACTCTTCCCTTTTAAACTTGTTATCTGTTCCTATATTACTGTACTTATATCATACATTAATACTCCTATTTAAGAAAATCTCAACTATAACGGCACCATCTTAATAATCGCTGCATCAGACGATCATCTTATATTCTATAAATTCTTTCTTATTTTTTGGCATACTCCATATTGTTACCTTACATATTCATGTATGTTATTTTTTTATTTTTTATTTATTTTTTACATGGCGTTCACCACTTATCAAGGCCCAATGGCACTCAGGGATAGGGTTATTGTGTGTACAGTAATCAAAGGGATAGTGTTGCAATAGTATTGGAGAATTTGTAAGTTGTCATTACTTAGGGGGGGCGGTTCATCAGAAATTTGTTTGTGTTGGACTTGAAGACATCCAGGTTGAAGTCGGGAGGGTAACAGGCAAGCGGAACAGAGTTCCCCAGGCGTGCAGTTCTAAGAAAGAAGCTTTGTTCATAGTATCAAGTTTTGATTTAGGCACAGATATGGAGTGGGGGAAATTATTGACGGTGGTTTCAGCTAGTCGAGTGTTTTTTGAAAAGGATTGGCGAGGGGGGACCAGAGAATCGAGCTCAGTCAAGCACTTGCCATGGAAATAACAGTAGAGAAATGACAGGCTCGCTACGTCTCTTCTGTGGGAGAGAGGTTGCAGGGTAGAGAAAAGGGCATCCCCCACCACGTCACGGAGTCTATTTTGTACTCTGTCAAGGCATGATAGGCTGTTTTTAGCAGCCCCCGCCCAGATGTGGCAGCAGTACTCCATCTTTGGGCGTACTTGGCTCTTATATAGATAAAGAATTGCATCATTAGTAAGATATCTTCTGGAGCGGTAAAAGGATCCCACCATTTTCCCAGCAACCTTGGCCACAGACTTGATGTATGTGTTCCATTTAAGATCAGGTGAAAAGGTCAAACCCAGGAACTTATCAAAGCCTAGGGCCTCCCTTAGACGAGAGCCATCCATTTCAATTGATGCCAGATGGGGATCAGAGCGTTTATGATGTAGAGATAGGAACTTGGTCTTAAATGCATTAAAAGTAACCAGCCACCTCTTTTCCCACTGTACCACGCGCTCAAGATCAGCTGAGAGTGAATCAGAGAGAACATCATCATTTACAGCCTTTGATGCGTTGCCATGACATTGTGTCAGTTTTTTTATTTGTTCCGTTTTTAAATAATGTTTATTTTTAATATAAGTACTTTTAAAAATTCAACTTTTATATGTCTGTGTTGTTTATTCCTTTAGTTTTTATTAATAAAAAACTTGATCTTTATTTATTTTATATATTTTTCACATTTTTATTATTCGTTATTATATTTATATTTACTTTTTATGTAATTTATAATTTTTATCATTACCATTATAACTTATATTTGTTGGTATTGTTATTTCTATAATAGTACTCAGTTTACTTACTATTACTTATTGTTATCATTTTTGTAACTGCTAACTTTTTATTAGTGATTAATTTTTTATCGGTATTATAATTAATAATTGGAGCATATCATTGATTTTTATTATTATATTATTATTATTATTATTATTATTATTATTATTATTATTATTATTATTATTATTATATAATTATAAATATTTAAAATGTTTTACATATTAGTATTATTATTTATGGAATATTTTTCATTATTATTACTGCTAATTTCCTTATATTTATATTTTATACTATTTTTTATTTTTAGTTTATGCTTTTTTGGTCTTTTATCGTCATTGTTCATTCCTTCCTTAATTTCTTTATGCTTTTCCTTTGTATTTATTTCTAGTTCAATTCGATGGATACAAGGCGGGCAATCAGATTGCTGATGATGTAAAAATAGAAACTTGGTTTCCCCATTGCACCACGTGCTCAAGATCAGAGGAGAAAAATCAGAGAGAACTTGGTCGTTTACTGGCTTTAAAGTGTTGCCATTAGATGCTAGTGTCATCAGCATATATGTCTACGAATGATTTTAGGATATGATTTGGGAGATTATTTATGTAGATTAGAAAGAGAGGTGCGCCCATGGTTGGCACCTGAGAGACTCCAGCATTGATACTTAAAGCTTCTGGTTTCTGCTCATAAACCACTCCTCTTATGAGCCTATCAAAGAGAAATCATTTCTAAATTGAGAATACATTTCCAACTATACCATAGCTGTATGTTTGCGGATACCTTTATGCCATACTCTATCAAAGGCCTTTAAATATGTCGAGAGTAATTGCCCTGAAAGGAAGCCTCCGTCGAGAGATTCGTTACTCCTATGAGATATAACTGTAACCTGCTGTAGATCTAGATCTATTAATTGTGTAGATACTTTGATTTAATATTTTTACACTTTCCTGATACAGAAAGCGTTACTTAAATTATTCATATATAAAATTATTATTTATGTATAACTAAAATAATCATGCATAAAATAATTATTCATGTATAAAACCTTACTATCGCATTCATTAGCGATTACATGCTAGAGGGTGATATAATTATAAAAGGGTCACTTTATAGAAAACAACACTACAGCTTTATTAAAAAAAATAAATCAATTCAGGTAACTTGCTTATGTAGTAAAGCTTACATCTATTCGATTTAACCGCCCTCATAATACATCAGCACCTCGATACGGATCCAAAACTAGAAGCATGCCTTTTTCACAAGCGCCGGCTCTGCTCGGCGAATACGCGGCAGATGACGGCGATCAGGCTGGCTTTTGTGTGGTTAAATGTAATGCTCGTAATATTCCCGATGTATGACAAAACGAAGTAACCCAACGGGGTCAGGGCAGGAGGGACGGGAGCAATGAGAGAAGAGTACACATTCGTAGTACTCCTTCTGAAGCCAAGCCTGAGTCTCCTTGAACTTGTTGGCCAGCGCTGAGTTTTACTGCCACAGTCAGGGGCTGGATGCAGCCATATGATTGCACTAGAATGTCACCACACTCTTCAGCAGGTACACTTTGGTGTTAACTTTCAAGCCGATTTCGAAGATGCGAGGTGGTATAATGTGACCCTCCAAGGAAACAACATCAAAGACCATGACCGTTCCCAAAAACTTGTTTTCATCACCCTGTGCACGTTCCTGTAAAACTAGGCCATCCAGGCATAGGTTCTTTTTTCATAACTTTTATCAGTACAGAGCATGAGTTGTACAGTGAGCCATCTCCGATCTGGCTCGTTTAACAGTGTGCCAGTTTGAAATTGAGAGAACGGTCCTATAGCTATTGGAATTGGTACTTAATTGCTCAACTAATAAATGATCTGCAACAAGAAAAGAAAACCAGATTTCATCAAACGGAAATGGAATAATATCGTCTGTTCTCGAGCAACAATTATATCATCCTACTCTGTATATTACCTGAGCGTTTATCGCATTCATTTTCGATTACTTATTAGAATATCCTAGGCGTTTCCTCCTTTCTATATACAGAAAGTGTTTGCTTTATTGTGTGTGTTAACTACCCCAAAATAATCTTTGTTTTATCGTTATTTCCATGGCAGGTGCTCGTCTGAACTCCAATCTCTGGTCCCCAGTCGCCAATCTTTCACGAAAAACACCCGTCTAGCTGAATCCACTGTGAAAAATTTCCCCCACTCTTTATCTGTGCCTGAATCAAAACGCGGATTCCATGAACAAAGCTTCTTTCTTAGAACTGCCCGCCTGTGGAACACTGTTCCGTCTGCCTGCTTCCCACCTGACAACAACTTGGATGTGCTCAAGTCCAACGTTGACAAATTCCTAATGAACCGCCCCCTTAAGTAAACACTTCATCAAATCTCCGCACTAACGTAATGTACTTGCAATAACCCGTATCCCTGAGTGGCTTCCGGGCCTTGATAAGTGGTGACCACTGTGTAAAAAAACAAAAAAAAGATTACCATAAAGACGCATGTAATATGTTCAAGCATGTTGCAAACGTATGGCGAGAGTGATGTAAAAAATCAGTTTTATTGTTAGCTGATTGTTTATAAGTAGTTATCATTAAATCGTCAGTATTAGTAATAGAACAGCAAAAAAAAAAAAAACACTAAAAATATTTACTCGAAATATTTTTGCAATCTGATAAAATTGGCTTATTTTTTCCAATTCCGACGCCGTATAATATCCGGATTTTCTCGGATCACGATTCCGATTATGATAAATCGTTCACTTATTATAAAATAGTAAATAAAGATATGGATATTATTTGTCCAGATACGGCGAATCGCATATAACCTAACTTTCTGAAATTGAACAAACATATGGTGTTTATTATGATAAAGAAATAAATTTGCAAGAGGGTCCTTTAATGTAACCAACTGATTTGTTCCTATCGTTAGTAAAGCGTGAAAAAAGAGAGTGCGAGAAATAAATGTGAAAAACATATCGTGATAATTTAGTCTTCCTTTTTTATTCACTTGCTGTAAACCTTAACCATCGTCTTGGATTTACATTGTCACGAGACTATAAATATATGGGTTGACCATAATTATCTATCAGTTGAAGATTAGACTGGACATAAGGATAAACAAGTCTGCAGTACATCAAATGCTGTTTTCTTTTTCTTTCCTTACATTTTTCTGTTATTAAGCAACTGCTCTTACTGTCCTTTTCTTACAATATGGTCTCGTCATTTTTTTGTATCTAAACAAAACTATTTGCCCCCCCCTCCACTGCGTCCTCAGTATGGCTTACAAACGCTATATCTTTGGATTTATCTTCCTGAACAAATTATTCAACTCATACTTTTTATATCGGTATTTTTTCTGTCGATTGTTTCATGGCGTTATCTAAACTGAATGCCGTTCAGTCAACTTCAATTTACCTTTCCTTTATCTATTTCGCACTCTCTTTTTTCACGCTAAACTAACGATGAGAATGAATCAGTTGGTTACATTAAAGGTCAGTCTTGCACTTTAAGTATTAAATTAGGAATTAGGAAGATAAAAAAGGAATAGCCGTCGTCTTACACCGGTTGAAAGAACGCCATTGATTCGATAGAGAAATCATGACGTCATTTTATTAATACAATGGATTGACAATATTAGAAAACAGATTTTTTTAATAGATGGTTTTTATTAATGCAGGATTTTTTTTAAAGAATTTTTAAAGCGTAGTTTAATTAATTAGAAATGAAAAAAGAAACGATATTGAAATTGACAATATTAGAAAACAAATTATTTTTTTTAATAAATGATTGTTTTAGAAATACTCGTATGAAAAAAAAGGTCTATGAGATAAATGCGAAGAAAGTGAAAAAACTTTTTGTGCATTTCAGGGAGCAACCATTAAAAGAAAACTGTTTACGCAGGGTTCACGTATCCCGTGAAGTACTTTTTTTTATTTAGTATTAAACATATTTTTTTATGAGATAAATACGAAGAAAGGGAAAACAGCTTTTTGCGCATTTCAGGGAGTAACCATTTAAAGAAAACTGTTTACGCAACGTTTTTTAATGTATATATATAAAAGCGAAAACGTATGTATGTATGTATGTGTGTATGTGTGTATGTTTGGATGTCTGCTAAAAACTTTCGACAGACGCGACGAAACTTCACAAACTCGGTATTTCATCGAAGCTCCATCCTTTGCTCGAAAAGTATCGAAAAATTGGCCAAAAACATTAACTGTTTCACCCCGAAATCGACAATTTTCGACAGGGGGGTCAATAAAAACGGTCCTCTCGTGACAATGACCGATTCTACGCATACGTCAGATGACGTCGTGACCTGATTTACTTTAAATAGTTGAACAACCGAAAAAATTTAACGTACGTCGCGTTAGCTCAGTTGATTAAGGCCTTGGTTCATTATTTAAACGTTTTGGGTTCGAATCGTGGGATGAGAAATTTTTTTTCGATTTTTTAAATTTAAATATTGAACCAGTGTTATTTAAGCCATTTTTCATGTAACGTTCGTTTTTCTGCTCTTTTTTTTTTTCTTAGCGACAGCCAAAAACACACGGGTATCCACCGATTTTTTAAATTTTAATATCGAAACAGGCTTATTTAAGCCATTTTTCACGTGTTTGTTTTCATCGTTCGTTTGCCTTACGTTTGTTTTTTGTGTTTTTTTTATTGTTTGATCGTCGCGTAGCGGGGAAAACAGAAAGTGGCTTCCGCAATTTGACGTTGCCGCACCTGCTAATTTCGGTTTATAAATATCAACTTAACACACTTACCCTCTGTTCCTGTGGTCGATAGGGTAAGGTCGCACGGTTTTTTTTCCATTTCCTTTCCACCTCCGCGTCAAACGTTCGGGGTTCAAGCCTACCTTTATACTAAAACTATTTTTTTCTTTTACGCCTCCAAACAACCGGCGAACATTTTTTAAACAGAGTTGTTTTAATCTACCCCCCACCAACACACACCTCCAAAAACCCGGGAAACGCCGCGTACGCCCGCTAGTTTAAAATAAAGGTAAAATAGTTCACTATAAATCAGCGATCGAATTCTTACTTAAATGATTTAACTCCTTTAAAAATGCTTCTACATTAATTATTTTTATACTATTATTAAATACTTATTAAATTCTTTTACAATAATTTCAATTCTTAAATTCTATCTTAACTTAAAAATGTAATTCTAAAAATACTATTAATTATTAAATACTTAGTTATAAAATTATTTTCCAATTCTTTTTCAACAATTTCAATTTTAAAATTTTATCAATTTTTCATAGTAATGCCGTCAATATTTCTCTATCAAATCAAATTGCATTCTTTCAACCGGTGTCAAAAGAATGTTGTTCCTTTTTTATCTTCCTAATTTCCATTTAGTTAAATTGCAAGAGGGACCATTAAAGTAAGTACATTTCAATCTAACGATTTAGGGCTTTCTCAGCAACTGCAAGAGAAATGTAATATTTTTTTTAAGCTACATTGAATTTTTCTTCTGATCGGATTTTTTTTTCGCTCTGCAATGACTTCCCATCAGATTGTTTTCACTCTACAGCTCAGTCGCGCGTTCCGCTGAATTTAAACTTCTTATTATTTGTTGTAGCAATTTAAAATAATACCAATACCTCTCGCTGCCACAGATTGACCACATGAGATCGTAATCCCCTCTTCATTTAATCCGCTTCCCTATATCCCTTCTTTACCCCCCCAAAAAACAATACTGTTCACATTCGCAAAGTATACATCTAACTTTCTTTGAAAACGTAAACAAACCGGAATATCTTATAAAAATAAGTTGGTCTCATTGAATGAAGTTTCCACCAAAACATCATTGCACATATGTAAACAATCATGTTTGTATAATAAACAGACTATATATAAATTATACATACATACATATATATATATACATACATATATATATATATATATATATGTACACACACACACGCATATATATATATATATATATATATATATATATATATATATATATATATATATATAAAGAATAAATTAGAAATACACCAAAATTATATGTTCATCAATTTTTCGTATTGATTTAAAGAATTTCTTTGGGATGATTGATTTGAAAAAATAGGTTCAAACAAACTCAAACACAGACCACTTTAGATATATTGTCGGAATTTTAACCTTTCTTACTGACAAAACACATGGAAAATATAAAGAAAGACTCAATCGAAATCTCCCCCAAATGTTTCTTAGGAAACAAAGAACAATCAAGCAATACAATTTCTTAGAAATATGTATAATGAACTTAAATAATTATCTGCCCTTTAAAGTTCATTTCAAATCTTCCGTCATAAAAATAATACCTTTCTATTTACACCGTAATAACACAATAAAAACAGGCATAGTATTCTCTTTCTTTTCATACCTGCATTTAGAATTTGCGGTTCAAAATATCTCGAAAAATATTTCAAATACATCACAAAATAGTTGAAAACATTAATACACAACACATGTTTTGAAATCAAATGCTACGACAAATATTTCTCAGAAACAAAAACGACATAGAACAAAGACCTTATATATAACAGACATAGGAGCAATTAAACAATCTTTTAATCATTACAATACAAAAGAGAATTTAGGGTTTCTACCATTATCACCATGTTTCCTTCAATAACTACAATAAACCGTCTCTACCACCAATAGCAATGGCCAAGAACTCATTAACTAAAAGTACTTATTTTAAACTCCTAGGCCTAACGTTTATAGGGAACATGAACATGGTGCATCTGCTGCTTGTCTCTCACTCCTGAACAGGGTTCAAAAGAGAGTCGCCAACGTGATAGGTTCTGAACTGTCATCTAGGCTTCAGCCTCTGTCCCATCGACGAAATATTGCATCCCTCTGCCTGTTCTACAAATACTTTAATGTTGAATGCTCTGACGAATTGCAACACTTGTACCTCCTCGACGTGACTACCACCGACGAACCCGACAAGCAATACACCCCCACCCCTTTACAGTAAAGATCCCTAGGTGTAAGAAGGCCTTTTACTCCAATAGTTTCTTCCCCAAGAACTGCAAGTCTTTGGAACTCCAATCTGGGATTCTGCTTTCTCAACTGTACTGATATGCAGAAGTTCAAGTGTAATTGGAACAAACATGTTGCTACTCATCTCTCTTCATAATGCCCCGATAGTAGCGCCATACATCAAAGTGGCACGGTGCCTTGTTTGGGGTGAAAATTAAATAAAAAATACAAACAACATTACCAACTATTGAAAAAACATTATAACCCCAAAACCATTCTAATACCAAATCCATATAAAATACAGTTATACGAACAACCCCATACCATAATTGTCATTAAATATACGTTGGTCAAACTAAAAAGTAAATAGGGAAACTGTAAAAAATATAAATAATAGAAATTTGCTGAATGCTTCATTCTTTCATTTATTTTAGCATATTTATTCCTTTAAACAAGATAAACTTATTAAATTAGCATTAAATAAATCTCGACATATACCTTTTACATCAGCGCCTATTGCAAACTCACAAACAATTAAATCACGTGATGGCTGCTTCAATGTATCTCTTAAAGAACAGAACGTAAATTTTGCTACATATTAACTTACTTGTACCACAGAAATAATACAGATTATATCGTAAATAATCAGTCACTAAATAAATGGAAACAAGGAAATGCTCATTTAATTTCATATACACATCAAACATTTTGAATTTTAACAACTATATTCATATCAAAATAGGCTGGAACTTGCATCACATGTTTTTAAGTTTCTACGGCTATATGTCGTAAACTTGCATCACATGTTTTTAAGTTTCTACGGCTATATGTCGTAAAAAATCTAACTAAATTCGTAGCAAAAGGTCTATGCATACTTTGATTGCTAACGGCTATTTATCTATTTTTACAAAAGGGAACAAAAAATCTGCAATTTATATTATGTAAGAAGAACACGATTTTATTCAAATATTGTAGTGATTTTTTATTTTTTTCCGATCAATCATACTGCGTATTACTTGAAATAAAGACGAAACGTTGATGAATATATAATTCTGGTCCTTTTTCTTCTCGCTACACACACGCGCGCGCATACACAGACACAGCACACACAAACACACATATATATATGTATATATATATGCATATATATATGCATGTGCATATGCATATATATGCATGTGTATGTATGTATATATATATATATATGTATGTGTGTATATATGTATATATAGGTTTAAAAAAATTTTTTTAACTTTTTTTTTTTTAAATATAATAGAAGCTCCATTTCATAAACTTAGCCATTTATTTGTTTCTCTGGCTTGTGTTTCATTCTGGGACTTTCACGTGATATTTAAGTTGACCTAATTATTAACGCTAACTTTCGCGCTTTTTCTCTGGGTCAGTTTGACCTTGCTTTTCAAATTTAAACTTTCACTGTTTCTCCGTTTTTTTTTTTGTTGTTTTTTTTAACCTTAATTTACTTGATTCCTCCGGCCTTGACAGACGTGTTTTAAATATTCTCTCCAGTGCTTTTTCTGTTCACATTTGAACTTTTCTTTTAATGATTTGGAACTCATTCCAGTTGTGATTTTTTCCAAGGAAATCTGCCTTTTGGATCATTTTGGACCATTTGGAACTTACCTGTTGGATTGGAAATTTTTAATTCTACTGTGTTTTGATTTTACCATTCTTGGATTTTTTACCCTTCACCGGACTATTCATTCATGTGAAATCTTTTTATTATTTTTCTTTTAGCTCCTGTTCCCCTTACCTCACCCTTTTTTAACCAAGTAATATCTATGACTTACTTGTAGTTTCACTTAATTCTTTTACATGCAAAATCCGATCCCGCATTTTGCTAATTCCTGCCCTCTGATGAGAAGGAGAGTATTTCTTCGAAACTCCGCGGATTAAGGACTATCCACTTATCTTGTGCTCCCTTTTTAAAATTAAATATGTTTTTAACTCTTTTTCAAGTGGTCTTTTAACATGTTTTATTAATCATTTGTTCATATATATATATATATATATATATATATATATATATATATATATATATACAGTGGGGAAAATAAGTGTTGGACACATCCCATTCTTCTTTATTTAACACATTTCTAATGCAGCAAATGACGCGAAAATTTAACAAGAAATAGCTACTCATTTAAAAATAACAAATAACTTTAGAAATTGGAACCTTTTAATGCATAACCAAAAATTATATAATAAAAACGAGAATAGCCTGGAAAAAAAGTGTTGGACACACTAACACAATTTCATCTAATATTTAGTTGAAAACCCCTTATTGGCTATTACAGCTTTGAGACGTTTTCTATACGACGAAACTAATTTGTGACAACGTTCAGGCGAGATTTTGACCCACTCTTCAACACATACTTTCTTCAAATCCTGAATATTACGTGGATCTCGCTGGTGGACCATGATTTTGCGCTCTCTCCATAGATTTTCTATAGGATTTAAGTCTGGGGACTGACTGGGCCACTTAAGAACATCTATTTTGTTCTGTACGAACCAATCGGAGGTTATTTTAGCAGTATGTTTGGGATCATTATCTTGTTGAAAGATCCATCCCTGTCGCATACCTAACGCATTGGAAGCAGGCAAGAGATTATTTTCAAGAATTTCCCGATATTTGGCTGCATTCATCTTTCCATCTATAATATGAAGTGGCCCAGTACCATTTGAAGAGAAGCATCCCCAGAGCATGACATTTCCACCACCAAACTTTACAGTGGGGAGGGTGTTCTTGGGATCGTGCGCTGTGCCATCTCTTCTCCATACTCGACGTGCAGAGTTAATGTCGAAAAGTTCAATTTTCGTCTCATCGGACCAGATCACATTCTTCCAGTAATCATCTGTTTTCAATAAGTGGTCTCTTTCAAACTCCAGACGAGCATTAACATGACATTTTTTTAGTAATGGTGTCTTTCGAGGTGTACGCGATTTAAGACCGTTGCGTCGGAGTACATTACTAATCGTTGGTTTCGTTACTACTATCCCTGCTTTTCCAAATCTTTCTGAAGTTCGCCTCGTGTTGTTCTCAGTTGCTGCTGAACTTTTCGTACAATCTTCCTTACTGCTCGATCCGACATCTTGCGAGGAGCTCCGGTGCGTGGACGGTTCACAGTTGAGTCATGCACCTTCCATTTCCTAATAAGGTTTCCTATGGTGCTTACAGGGATTTTGAATTGAGCAGATATACGCCGATAACCAATTCCATTCTTGTGCTCGGCAATAATCTTATCACGGACGACTTGAGAGAGTTCTTTACGTTTACTCATCATGAGAACCTTCACGTGTGATGGCTTACTGGTGACTAACGTGTTCCAATACTTTCCAACGACGTAGAGTATGGTTGTGCTGAAAGAAAAGAGAACTATTTAACTTCCGGTTGTACCTTCCGGAAGTGAATTACTTCCCTTGACTTTTTCTTTCCAGCATTATTTATAAAAAATAATAATAAAATATAATTTAAAACAATGTGTCCAACACTTTTTTCCAGGCTATTCTCGTTTTTATTATATAATTTTTGTTATGCATTAAAATGTTCCAATTTTTAAAGTTATTTGTTATTGTTAAATGAGTAACTATTTCTTGTTAAATTTTCGCGTTATGCGCTGCATTAAAAATGTGTTAAATAAAGAATAATGGGATGTGTCCAACACTTATTTCCCCCACTGTATATATATATATATATATATATATATATATATATATATATATATATATATATATATATATATATATATATATATACAAAGAAGAGAGATAAAGAGATATATATATAGAGAAAGTTAGATAGAGAAACAGATATATATTATCTGTTAAATTATCAGCATCAAAAATTATTTCCGCGTTACACTTATCATTAGCTAATTGCCTCCAGTATTTTTATTTAGTATATAATACCCCTATCCTCCACCTTCATCTCTCTGCTATTTACTCTCTATTAATTAGTATAATTCATTATTTCATATTTCCATGCATTTGTTACCGGAATCTTCGTTCGTAATATAATCTTATTTATGTTGTAATCCTTAAAATTCTCTTTTCCTGATGTCTTTTCTTTAATTCCTTATATTTTCTTCTACTTCTCAATAATATTCTACTTATCTTACATAACTTTATCTGTATAGAGTTTACTTGATTTCTCGTTGTTTTCACATACAATGCAACCGATTTGGCTTATTTTTATGCCTTTATTTTCAGTTTGTAACAATATATTCCACTATTTTTATTTATTTTCTCTTTTTTTACTTTAATACTGCATTAAGTTTATCGATGCACAATTCTGTTGTGTGCACGTTAGAATCCCACCAAGATTATAAACACGGACGAAATCAACTATTGAATGCAGTTCATCGGTATTTTAGTCAAGAACGGATTTAAATCAAAAGCTGAAATGAGGCAAAACATTCAAGACAGATGCATTATTTATAGCCTAAAAATATTCGCCGATTTTATGCTGCAACGCAGACGAAGAACAGCCAACGGAAGATGAGTTTAAAAGGAAGACGTGGCCATTTTTGAACAATGCCTTAACTTTTGAGCAAATATTAATTTGTTTTTATTTTCTTTGTCTTTTCTTCAATGACGGGTTAACTTCAATTGCGCTCTTTATACCTTTTGGATCAGTTACACAGAATAAATATGCATGGATTAATATGATAATTACATGAATGATAAAAAACAGGTGCTGACAAGAATTGTGCACGTTAACCTACTGTAAGAAAAAATGTAAGATGGATCACATCCTTAAATTTTTAATATAGACTTTTGCCATTCGTTTGTTGTATGATCTATAATTATATTGAGTTTCATAAATTAAAGAATTGGTATGAATAACAGGTGAAATATAATTGAAAATAAAAAAATATATATTTCCATGTATATATATATATATATATATAGGTGTGTGCTTGCATATATATATATATATATATATATATATATGTGTGTATGTGTGTGTGTGTGTGTGTGGGTGGGTGTGTGTGTCTTTGTCGAAATCGAAGGGGCAAAATAATATGAGATAAAGAGACGAAAAACAAAAAAGGTCTGGGAAGATTACTCATAGTATGTATATATATGTATATGTATATATATGTATGTGTGTATTTGTGTGTGTGCGTATATATATATGCATACTTATATATATATGTATATATATTTATATATATATATATATATTTATATATATGCGTGTGTGTGCATGTTTGTGTGCGTGTGTGTGTGGAAAGTGAAAAGGCAAAATAACAAGAAAGAAAAGACAAAAAGTCTGTGAAAATTACTTTGCCATCACTGTTCTGGTATTTATATACTTTCTTCGAATAAAATACACCAAAAGGAAAAAACTATTTCTATATTGCATGAATTATTTCACCAGAAACGAAGTAACATTTACTGGACTATGAAAAAAGCAAAAGTGAAAAGAACCAAATACAAAAAATCCGACACGACAATGGTAAGTGATTTCCCTCGTAAATTTCCTGATATCTTTGGGCATTTTACAAATAACTTTTACGCCTAAAATTCACAAAGCATAAAAAACAGATGCCCTTTTTTATTCCCGCCTTTGCACAAACACAATACTAATGTGAAAAGATTTCAGGTTATAAAATAATTAATGAAATTTTAGCGTCAGAACCCAATAGCAAATGGCACATGAAACGGCAAAAATACGCGGATTGTGCGAAATCGTTGACTGATGCGAAATATTCCAAATGGTTATGAACTCTTACTATTAATACAGCTTATACGTGAACTATTTTGTGAAATATATTCTTACGTATAAAATACAGTAAACCCCAACTAGTTCAGAATGCTACGAAATCCTATATCATCGTAAACATGAAAAACGAGAGGCGTCCAATATGTAATGCCCCTGACTCACTTCCCATAGGAGTAGAGCAACGAAACTTGGCACAGTTATTAGTCTTTTTCTACATAGGAACCCCCCAGAGTTATGTATTTCTCCCATCGTTTGATGAAGGTCTGGAGACGGTTTTTGTAGAAAACCCCAGGTTGGTCCCCCAACAAAGACGTGACTTCAGAAATCATCTGGGAAACGCTTTCCTTTCAAAAAAACACTTAATGGCTGAGAAGAGGTGAAAGTCAGAGGGTGCAAGGTCAAGAGAGTAGGGAGGATGGGGAAGGATTTCATAACCACACGCCCGTGCTTCTGATCTGGCGACATGCTAGTTGTGAACCGGAGCGTTGTCCTGCAGGAGGAGGGTACCTTTGCTGATATTGTCCCGCCTCTTGATTTTGATAGCTTCCCTTAATTTCCTCAAAAGTGAAGCATAATAGGCTCCTGTAATTGTGGTACCCATTGCCAGGTAATCTGTTATCACTTTTTATTTATTTTTTTATTTATTTTTTTTTATTATATTTTCACCCCAAACAAGGCACATTGCCACTTTGGTGTAGGGGGCTACTATCAGGGGAAACATCTACTGGGGCACTATGTAGGGATTAGGGCAGCGAGATGTTGGTTCACGTTGCACTTGAACTTATGCATGTCAGTACAGTTGGGGAAGCAGTGACCTGGAATAGAATTCCAAAGTCTAGCAGTTCTGGGGAAGAAACTACTGGAGTAGAACGATATTTTACATCTAGGGATCTCTACAGTGTGGGGGTGGGATTTTGCAGCTTGTCGGGTCTGTCGAGGGTGTTCACGTCGTGGGGGCACAAGTGCTTGCAGTTCTTCAGAGCATTCACCATTATAATACTTGTAGAACAGGCAGAGGGATGCAACGTTTCGACGATGGGACAGAGGCTGAAGTTTTGATGCCAGTTTAGGGCCTATCAGATTTGCGACTCTCTTTTGAACCCTGTCAAGGAGAGAGAGACTAGTAGCCGATGCACCAGCCCAAATATGACAGCAATACTCCATACATGGGCGAATAGTGCCCTTATAGAGGTACAGGATACTTTCGGGTGTTAGAAGTTTTCTAGCACGGTAGAGAGAGCCCACCTTCCTTGCAGCGGCCCTGGCAATGCCCTCGATGTAACTGTTCCAGCTCATGTTTCCTGTGAACGTTAGGCCAAGGAGCTTGAAAGACGTACTCTCAGCTAAAGAGTTGTTGGCCATTGCTATAGGTGGTAGAGAAGGTTTCCTGTAATTATTGAATGAAACCAGTTTTGTCTTGGTGGCATTGAACGTTACCATCCATTTTTGTCCCCATTCCACTACTGATTTGAGGTCATCCTCTAGTGTTTCTGCCATTACTTTAGATATATGTTCATTTGTTTTCCTGTCGTGCCTGCTATAGAGTGTGGTGTCATCAGCATATATACCTATCTCAGAGGCAATTTTATCGGGGAGGTCATTTATGAATATCAGGAACAGCAGAGGACCAAGGATAGATCCCTGGGGCACTCCGGCATTTATATTATATTGTTTAGACGTACGACCGTCGAGGACAACCTGGATTTTTCTCTTATCTAAGAAGGATTTAATTATGTTAAGTATTCTACCAGTGATACCGTAAGATCTAATCTTCCTGAGGAGACCCTCATGCCATACCCTGTCAAAAGCCTTAGATATATCTAGAGCTACCGCTCTGCCCTCTCCCGCTTTGTCCAGTGAATGGTATATGCGTTCAGAGATTACAGTGAGGATGTCTGCCGTGGAACGGGCTTGTCTAAATCCATATTGATGGTCGGTCAGAAGTTTTAGCATCACTACTCCGCCATGGTCTTAGAAGACTGTGAGCTTGACCTTGCCAGCGGAGGGCTGCACCCTTACCTTCTTTGGAGGTGGTGAGTCCAACTGCTTTCACTGCATTGACTGGACTTTGATCTCTGGATCATAGTGATGGATCCAGGTTTCATCCTGTGTAATTAGTCTTTTGAAAACTTTGACTCATCTTCTTAGCACATCTCCAAATTCATCCACGAGCACACGGCGCGTTCTCGCTTCTGGAATGATGTGAGCAACCTGGGAATCCATCTGGCAGACACCTTATACATATGCAAAAGTGTCATGTATGATAGTTTCCACAGACCCTGTACTAATCTTGACATCTTGGGCTATTTGTGCGAATAGTAATGCGCCGATCTTCCAAAATGGCAGCCTCAAGTTGACGGACAGATGCCTCACCAATGGCAGAAGTTGGGGGGGCGATCAGGTCTGGGAGCTGTTTCCACAGACTTCCGGCCATGTTTTAATTCAGGATGCCAGCGTTTAACAAGATCATATGATGGGGTATTATCACCATAGTTTCTTTCATTTCATCCAAAGTCTCCTGTGGTTTGCGTCCTTTCAAATACAAACATCGGATCATTGCTCGATATTCAACAGGTTCCATTTCAAACCTGACTCAGTTCAACCACCTGTGAAACAGAAACCACAATTAGTTCAGAACTGTAATTTACCACATAACCGATAAAGATATAAATCATTACACAGGAAAAATTTCAACTCGATCAGACATTTTGGCATGGGCATTACTTATTGCAGGCCCTTCGTAAAATTTATGAACTTATTTTTGTTCTATAAAGTTATTATTTTTTATCAATCAAAATACAAGGATAAATTCATAACACTTCTTAAAGTTTTTTCTGATTCTACAATTCAATAATACTATGTAGATAAAACTCCGATATTTTCTAAGCAATCCCTTTATTTTTATCCTCATCAATATGTTGTGATTCATGTACTTCTACATATAAAAGGCATAAGAATATTGTTGCTAACTTCCTCCTCTCTTAACACTCCCTCCATTCTTTGACCCCTAATAACAAGAGCACCATTAGTAACAGCGGCATACAAATTATAATATATGAAAAAATAAATTTATAAATAAAATAATATATAATCTAATATAAAAATAAAAAATATAAAAAAGAGAAAGTAAATGATTACACGCAGTAACATACTAATCGACTACGAGGTAAATAGAAAATAAAACATCCACATGATACATTACGGTAAATTTAGAGATGAGATTATGATACGAACATATGAACATATACATACCAAAGAGCAAACGATATTAGTTAGAAAGTAAACAATAAGATACAGATATCAACACATACATATGGATAATATATATATATATATATATATATATATATATATATATATATATAACTTTTAATTTTCTTGAAGTTTTACATTTGGATTTTACCGTCACTGGATTTTTTATCTTCCACCAGACTATCCTTTCATGTGTAATCACCTTTTTCCTTACCACATTTCCTCTGCTTAACTTATTTTGTTTTCAAGTAAGATCTTTGACTTACTTGTTGTTTCATCAAATACTTCTGCATGCAAAATCCGATCCCGCATTTTGCTAATTCCTACCCTCTGATGAGAAGGAGAGTATTTCTTCGAAATTCCGCGGATTAAGGACTATCGATTTATCTAGTGTTTCCTTTTTAGATTAAATATGTTTTTAACTAATTTCAAAGAATCAGATTTGAGATCACCTCATACTAAAAAAACAGTAATAACAGATAAATAAAACTAAAAACAAGGGGAAAAAGGTAATAGAGAGGTCGATTGAGGTAGATGTGAAAGAGAAATAGAGAAGATCAAGTTTACATGTAACTAATACGAAGAAATAAACAAAGAAAAAAGTAAATATTGACATACGTAATACATAGATAAAGAAAAATATTATAGCCACAAAGTATAACAAAAATATATGAAATTAACCTCATTTAACCCTATTACAAATCAATACGAACAAAAATAAAAATTTAAAAAATAACAACAAAAATATATTTATAATGTTAGTAAAAAAAACGAAAAAGGTAAAATATAGTTAAACACAATTATCTCCATTCACAACTTACTGCGGTCCTAACCTTTATATGCGGTCTGTTTTCCTCCGCCACTTTGAATATCCTTTTGTTTTTTCGTTTAAAAAGGGAAGGTATATCTCCCGTAATTAATCAAAGTTCCATACCAAGAACGGACGTTATATACACCGGAAATACCAATAACGTGGTTGGAAATTAATTATGTAACGACTGGCAGAGTGAAAAATGAATAAACAGTTAGATATTTCTTTACTCAAACATATTCGTTTATTTGTTCGTTTGTTTTTCTCTTCTTTACTTTTATTATCCCGGTACTTTCCGCATTGCTTTTGGCTTTAAAAAATTACACTCACACGCACACACGCACCCTCCCACACATACACACACACACACACACACACATATATATATATAAAAATATATATATATACAAATGTATCTGTATTCTCTCTATAGATTTACACATATACTCTCTTTGTTTCTCTTTCGTTCATATATATATATATATATATTGTGTGTGTGTGTGTGTGTGTGTATAATGGGCTCTCTCCCTTCGTATTCGACGCATGAGTGCCAAAAATTCGCTCTGTTTCACTCTGCCTTCAATGCTTGTGCCGCATGTTTGTCAGGAGGCCAGCTCTGCTCTCACAAACCAAGCCGCACGACTCACAGGATAAAGGCTGGGAAGGTGCTGTTCCTACTTTTGCTCTACGAAGATTTGTTTGATTCCCGTGTGTCAATGTATGTGTTAATGCTCGCAAAACATTTTTCCCTCCACAATTTTCTATCCGCAGCATCTTCTTCAAAGGTTTTTGGGTGCAGGCCTGCGTGCGTAAGATTGTCTTTCCGCTATCCCTGTACCTCAAAAATGGGCGACCTACATTTCGATTACGCTCTTTTATTTGACTGTATGCTAGCTGCTTAGGAAGACGGTTTTCATCCATGCGAACAAGGTGACCAGCCCACCGAAGCTGAGACTTCATCAGGAAGGCCTCAATACTTACAATGTCGCACCCAGCAAACAATCCCGAGTTAGGGGCCTTGTCTTTCCATGTTAATCCACATATACTGCGAAGGCAACGCTTATGGAATGTATCCAGTTGCTCAATCTGTCTACGGTGTGAGGTCCAGGCTTCCGATCTATACAGGAGTATCGAAACAATCACTGCACGATAAACTGAGATTTTGGTTTTTCGAGTCAAACCTCTTTCATTCCACACTCTTGACCGCAGTTTGCCGAAGGCATCAGTCGCCTTTGAAATTCTGATCAATATCTCATCATCAAGTGATGCTGACGAATTCACCTTACTTCCGAGATATGCAAAGGATTTAACATACTTTAGAGGCTGTCTATTCACTAAGATTTTCTGAGGCGGTTCCACATATTCTGGTCTCGGAATATTCACACCACCTTGCTGCAATGGGGTGGGCTTTCGTTGGTAGATAACTTCTGTCTTTTTAATACTAATCGTCAAACCAAATGCTTTTGCGGCATTGGAAAACTTGCCAACTAATTCTTGTGCGTCTTCAAATGAAGTAGCCACGAGTGCAGCATCGTCTGCAAAAAGAAAATCACGAACCATTTTGCTTCTTGTTAGTGTTTTAGCTTTGAATCTTTGATAATTAAAAAGACCCCCGGTAGTTCTTAACTGAAAATGGACTCCTTGCGTGTAATTTTTAAAAACATGCTCGAGCATGATTGGAAAGAAGATGGCAAAGAGCACATGTGCCATAACACAACCCTGTTTCGTACCGGTTTTTACCTTGAATGACTCAGAACTTTCCGTCTGCTCTTACACGTGCCTCCATATTCTCGTGAAAGGATATTATTGCATTTAACATTTTTTCAGGGATTCGAACTTTATTCAAAACCTTCCAAAGTGCGACTCTGTTGACAGAGTCAAACGCCTTGTTTAGGTCGATAAAAACGACAAACAGATCCTGATCTTTCTCACGTGCCTTCTCTGCAACTTGGCGTAAACAGTAGATCATGTCGATGGTTCCCCTTCCAGATTTAAAACCACACTGCGTCTCAGGATAGATTTTATCTACTAGATGAAGGATTATCCTGTTCAAAATGACCCTGGCTAGTATTGTTCCAGCCACAGTGATATTCCACGGTAGTTATCACAATCAATGCGCTTTCCTTTATTCTTGAAGAGATGAATTATTGACGAGTTCCTGAAATCTTGAGGTACAGAACCGCTTTCCCATATCATGATGAATAACTCCAAAAGTTTTTTCCAAAGTGTGTTCCCCCCAAACTTGAATATTTCAGCCGGTATACAATCATCACCTGCACACTTTCTCAGTAGCATTTGTTTTACAGCTGCGAGAACTTCAGAAAAATTAGAAATCACATCTAGTTCTGGTATTTGGATTCTTGCAGGTAAAGCATCATCGTCAACATCAGAAGAAGAATTCAGCACTCCTTCAAAATGGTCTTCCAGCGGTTAAGAATGTCATTCTTATCAGTCAACAAGGTTGTACCATCTTCCCCCATAACGGGTGAATATCACATTGTTGTGGTCCAAAAACTTCTTTCAGACCCTCATAAAATACCCTCACATCTTTCCTATCAAAATCAGCCTGGAGCTCAGAGGCTTTGCCGACCACCAATCCTCTTTCATTTTCCTCAATCGGCGCCGAACATCCCTCCTGACACTGAGATAAGTCGACCTCTTCGCTCCAGAATTCTTGTCTGATATCCAGGCCCCGTGCGAAGAGTGCACCCGGTCTAAAATACCCTGAATTTCAATGTCATTTTCGTCGAAATAATCCTGATGCTTCCTCTTGGAAAGTCTTAGTACTTCGCTTGAACATTCATAGATGGCATCCCGCAATTTCTTCCAATAATCTTCATCTGTTTATCACAATTTCGTTTAACTTCACATCTAACTTAGAAGATAATTCTTCTTTCTTTTTAGTGTTCAATTCTTTCATATTCAATGGCTTTGGCATCTTAATTGTATGCCTTCTGCCCTGAGGTCGTAGTTTCAGTGATGTCTTGCATCGAATAAGGGCGTGATGCGACAGCCACCATGAGACATGAAATGAACGACTCAAAAGAATATCTCTCCTGTTTCTTTTCTGGGCTATAACAAAGTCAATAAGATGCCAATGCTTAGACATTGGGTGCATCCATGTGCTTTCACAACGATTTAGCTGCTGAAGCATAGTATTTGTAATGAAGAGTCCATATTCACTACAAAATGACAACAAGCGAGTTCAATTGTCATTTATTTTCCCCATACCATGAAGCCCAATCACATTTCCCCATGTCTTCCTGTTCGAGCCTACCTGGGCATTGAAATCTCCCATCAGTAAGATCTTGTCATGAAAGCTTATGTTTCGTAGAAGTTTGTGGCTTCTACCTCTTCTGCATTTAGAGTTGGTGCATACCAACGTATCAGTGTCAGTCCCGTTCCAGCTGAGTCCTATTCTAAGGGTCATTAAACGATCATCACCGCTTCGAAGAAGACCCTCCAGAGAGTCAGCAATATTTGATTTTATTGCAAAGCCAACACCGGAACAATGCACCTCCCTCTCTTTCTGACCTGACCAAAAGAACGTGTAACCTTCGCCAATTTCTTTCAATTCACCTGATCCCAAAAGATGTGTCTCAGACAAGGCAGCAATGTCAATTTTGTATTGTTTCAGTACTTTTGCAACAAGCGCCGTCTTCCTCT
This sequence comes from Euprymna scolopes, assembly GCF_053919585.1. Classification (NCBI taxonomy): domain Eukaryota; kingdom Metazoa; phylum Mollusca; class Cephalopoda; order Sepiida; family Sepiolidae; genus Euprymna; species Euprymna scolopes. Next base: position 2,198,368 of record NC_136487.1, on the reverse strand, counting down.
CGAAAGAATCATCACTATCAAGCAATGTTCTTACATTCCACGTTCCAAAATTGAACGCATGCTTTGTATTTCGAATTGAGTTTCTGTTTCGACTGCACAATTGGATAGTCAGTCAACGGCAGCAAGATGACAAGCTTTTGTGTGAACAAGCTTTTTTTAGGGCTCCTTTCATCGCCCCCTCCCTGTCTAGGGAAAGCAGTGCTACATCTAGAAAAGATCTGCTTTGCCACATAGTAGAGGACACGAACTGTGCAATTGTTCACAAATGTTTACACAAGAACCGCCATCACCTACAACGCCGCCAATTGTGCAGAGTATCGACTAAAGGCCTCCAGTGGTATCCTCCACCTGCCTCCACCATCAGTACCACATGGCCAGTGGAGTTCGCCTGATGGAACTTTTTGCTTACCTTTTTGGATGTTGTAAGAAAGCAGAGTGAGCAAACTCATGGCTACCCACACAACGATTTGATTTAAGTGGTAATGGCTTGTGTAGAACGATTCACACTTTTTGAAATAGCCGATAACATCAGTTGGTGCAAAATATGCCACGGAACTAATGAACAGCTGCATCTCAGGTTTTGTAATAGAGTTTTCCATCACTTAGGTGGACTGTCAACCAAACTTAAGAGCCGCTACCTGCCCATGAAGTAAGATATTGCGCGCCAGACACCAACCTGGGATTTCAAACTCCACGCTCTCTCTCTCTCTCTCTCTCTCTATATATATATATATATATATATATATACATATATATATACAAATACACATACACACATGTATATACACACATGCATATAAGTGCATGTGAAGCTAGTTGGCCGTTGACCCTAGGAAGGCCCTTTGTAAGGTCTTGTTTTTGATCCATCTGAGAGACTAACCACCCTCCTCACCAGGCAAGCTAGTGGGAGAACCAGTTTAGTCACCGGTTACCCGACCATGCAGCAGGTAGTACTGGGTTACATGATAGCAGTAGCACATTACGTGACCTGACATTACGTGACCTTACATATATATATATATATATATATATATATATATATATATATATATATATACACAAAATAGGTTTAAATCTATAACGTCGTGCATACATTTGGCGAGGTAGCATGGCCTTCTGGTCAAACATCAAACTGCATATCGAGCTGTTACGAGTTCAACATTCTTAAATGTTGAAAACGTTGAAGCGTCGGAAATAATGATAAAATCATTTTAAAAAAACTTTTTTGTTGTCCTAAGTCCATTATTTTCCCTACCCTCCCCCAAAATAGATTCATCAAGACAAAGAGTTCGCTCCGTGTCTTTTCACTATTTCTTCCGTTTGGTGGTATGGAGGAGGTGATAACATTGTGCATGAATTTAACGAGGTACCGTAATCTGGTGGTAAAACATCAAGCTACTTATCGCGCTGTTACGAGTTCGAAACTACTTAAAATTTTAACCATGCTCCTGACGGGTGAAACCTAGAAACATGTATCTATTGATAACCTTTATGCACGTAAAATATAAAACAGATATTGGAATAAAACATCCAAATGTTTAAATATAATTATTCATGATTACAAAATAAGCGACCCTAATGATTAAGGCAACGTGAATATTAGCAAATGCAGGTAACTCAATATTAAAATAGCTCTAGGATATTTATACCTATCGAGCTCATTATATATATATATATATATATATATATATATTATTATTACCTTTTCACCGCAAACAAGGCACATTGCCACTTTGATATAGGGGGCTACTATCAGGGACATAAGCTACAGGGGTACTATGTAGAGAGTTGGGTAGCAAGTTGTATGTTCACTTTCATCTAGGGATCTCTACTGTGTAGGCGTGGGATTTAGCTGCTTGTCATGTTTGTCGGGGGGATTTACGTCGAGGGGGTAAAAGGGATTGCAGTTCGTCGGAGCATTCACCATTAAAATACTTGTCGAACAGGCAGAGAGATGCAACATTTCGTCGATTAGACAGAAGCTGAACCCTAGATGACAGTTCAGGACCTATCAGATTGGCGACTCTCTTTTGAATCGTGTGAACATTACAAGGAGCACTGTTTTTCTTTTAATGGTATTGATATATTTACTAATACGTTAAAATTAACTCTGCTCTTTAGACTCCAGCCTAATGCTTTCAATATATATATATATATATATATATATATATATATATATATATATATATATATACATATATATATGATTTAAATAAGAAATTTTACAACATTGAAGGGTCGAAAATAATTAAACAATCAGTATTTTAAAAACAAAATTCCACGGGCAATATCAAGCATCTTGGCTGCACTACTGAACACTATTACAACGTTTGTCAGGTTATCCTAACATGTAAATTCTTTTTCCACTAATAAATCCTGAGAAAATATTTGAAATTACATAGTAATCGTGACTCAAATAAGATCTTCTCCGTTATGGCTTACCAACACTGGCTTTTATTTGAAATGCTGCACCTTTCCAAGTGAGATTATTACGAATAACAACACGAAGCTGGATCCCCTCCAGACAACACCCCACAAGATTGTTTTATATTTAAACTGTCAATTGTCGAGGGAAATTATGTAATCATTAGTAACCAGGTGTTTTAGAGGTGAAGGGCAATGCTAATTAAATAGTCGAATATCAGTGTATTTTATAGAGAAATAAAGTTTTAACCCCAGGATGTGGGCCCAATGATTTCCAAGACAATCAACTAAATTAAAATGAAACGAAACATTTATCGATACATTTATCGATACATTTATCCATACATTTATCGATACATTTATCGATATTGTATTTCACACATTCTTTAATTAATCGCTCGTTCGTGACGTATTTTTAGAAGTATTGCTTTTAATTTCCTTGTTGCTAAAACCAAACTATTTATAAATATAAAAATGTATGTGAATCTCACAGGAAGATACAAAGAGCATTAATTTTACATTAACCTAAACGAATTTATAGACATATAAAGATGTTTATTATTGCAATGTGAAATTTGTATAATATGATTGTGCCTCATGATTATCAACATGAATCATTGCTAACAAAATATAGTCATATTGTACACTAAAAAGTTATATCGAATTGATTTTTCATTGCGTATTTTACAAGTGATTGATCGATATATGTGTTAATGCGTCTGCTGTTACAGATCGCAATTATGCTTGTGGCAGAATGGAAATGTAATAAATTCGTGATTTTCATAAACAATATTATCTGGTTGAAAAAGTGCACACTTCACATGATATTACCAAATAAATTCAACTGTTTCTACAGTAGATTTCCACGATCTATTGAAAATGTGTAAGCAACAAAGATCAATGAATTATAACCATTGAATAACAATAAACAGTGGCTACTACTGAGGAAAATTCAGCTCACTTTTATCAATCAATAACGAGGACTGAATATCTGATTGGCGGATGATTTTTCTCTTTCTTATACACACACACACACACACACACACACACACACATATATATGACGTAAATGAACATTTAAAATGGACATATATATATATATATATATATATATATATATATGACGTAAATGAAAATTTAAAATTAGAATGATTAAATTCAACGTAATTTCACGCGGTTAATGGTAGCCGATTTGATACGGTCTTCGCTAATCGAGCCAGAGATGTCTCGTGTTGCGGGTTTCGAATCGTTCGATTGGTGTTAATCGTTACACCCTGCACTGAATATTCCCGAAAGGATGAAACACTAGTGTATGTAGGTATTTAATTATTACAGTAAAGAAAATAATTATGAAAACCCGTTTAAAAAATTAGTTTTTTATCGTTGAGCACTTTCAGTTTAATTAAAGACGGTCAATTTAGCTCTTATGCAAAGATCATCATATAACGATTAGATCACAGTCTTACTGACGTAAATGAACATTTAAAATTAAAATGTTTAAATTTAACGTTATTTCACACGATTAATGGTAGCCGAATTGATACGGTTTTCGCTAATCAAGCAAGAGATGCCTCGTGCTGCGGTGTTCCAGTCTTTCGACTCGTGTTAATCGTGACACCCTGCACTGAAGACTCCCGAACGATGAAGCACTAGTATCTGTAGGTATTTAATCATTATAATAACAATAATTATATATATATATTTAAATACATACATTTATATATATATATATATATATATATATATATATATATTACTTTTGTATGTAAATACATTCATATCTTGCTACGATGTGCAGAATGTTTCAACCATATTAGATATCATCAGGCAAGAAAAATTAAGGTACAAAAAATTAAAAGCTTCGACACCTTATCAAATTTAAGGAGGGAAAATTCGCAATGAGTGGCGACGGCTAAAATAAACTTCTTACCTATATATATATATATATATATATATATATATATATATATGCTTATACTTACTATATATATATATATATATATATATATATATATATATATATATATATATATTTAAATGAGTGTATCCATAACTAGTTGTAGGTTTGTCTTGACATTGGTTGATTTTGCCCCACACACATTCACACACGCACAACATGCAACCCTCACCTAAACACACGAGCACACACTGACACACAAATACACACATCAAAAAAGAGAGAAAATAAAATCCCGTACAAACATTCAGCAAAGTACCCCCTCTGCCCACTAAATGAACTTAACTCTAACTGATTGAACTTCAACCATCGCACCGACTATTGGTGACAAACAGTTAGAGATAGCCATTGGTCGCGTGCTCTCGTGTAATGAATGAATGCGTGAATGTAGGATTGACATGAAATTCTTAACGATAAACTAAAATGACCGGAAAATTGGCTGAAATGACTTAAATAAATAAAAAGTAAATGACTTAGAATGACTTTAATGAACTTGAATGATCTGGAGAATGACTTAAATGGCTTTAAGACTGACTGGTTGTAAAGTGGGTGATCATATTACATTAAATTAATACAGAAAAGTGATCCCCCACTTTATATCACAAAAAAGTATTTGATTTAGGGAATTTGAAACGTTATTTTCGTATTCAAGAACCCCGAAAACCAATAAATAGTGGTATAATAAACATAAAACGAAATAAAAAGTACATGTGTTACGGACCGACCGACTTATAGAGTTGCTTGCACACGACTAAAAAAATTATTCTGTTGTATGCATTTAAAAAAAACAACTATTCTCTGTCGGTCGGTCGGGCGGTCCGTAACACATTTACTTATTAGTTACAAACAATTACAACAGCAATTAAGAACAAATACTACACTTTGATCTTAGCCATGTTGCTAAGGAAAAATTATAAACGTATTTTAAAATATGAAAAAATTATAAAAGTCTAAAAAATCTACAATTGTTGATGGCTGTATAATATAGAATTTTTTCTGTCGTTGGAACTACACATCTATCACTTTATATATCTCTATATAAATAAAATGAAGCTATTTTTCCCCTCTGAGTTTGATCTTAATAGGATTACAACTCGATACATTTCATGCAAATGCAATGTTAACAAACTGCAGCACATTATCTGAGGTGTGCTATAGGCCTATTACCCTTACATTTCCTCGATAACCGTACATTCCTATATTTTTCCCGGTGAGAGTTCACTGCCAGCACCTGTAAGAATCATTGGAAGATGTAAAATCTTTTCTCTCTATTACATTCATACTCTCCCCGCGACCACTTAACACGTTTTAGGATACGTCCACAGGGGAATTTTGGAGGAAACACGTGTTTGAGTTCTTAATTGCTTAAAAAATGGAATGGCATGAAACGCAACTTTCGATTACAGCTATTACATGGGTTACATATACCATTTCTTTTCTTTTTTCTTTCTTTTTTACTTTTTTTCCATTTTTTCCCTTGTCTTTGTGGGGGGCTGCGATTCGAAAGGTTACTTAAACGAAACGAACTAACATTCAAGGTTTTACACTAAACTTTAACAATCAGCCGCTCGCGTTCTTCAAATTTTCAAACGATTACTCGATTTATATATTTTATTTACTGTATTTTTCCTTCTACAATGTTTTCAGTGATTTTATACGTGATACTAGGGGGGTAGCTGAATTCTTATTGTCGGATTAGTTACTCATTCATTATTTATTTCTGGTAGTTTCATAAGCCCACTTACTATTACGCTATCGATACGGAACCAGACGACATTCCAAAAACAAAACAAAACACATAACAAACCGTTATATTTACACCTAATAATCATACGGTTAAAAAAAAAAATTTTTTTCATAAAAAACAACAATAAAAAAATTTAAAAAACAACAATAAAAAAATTTTTTTTCATAAAAAACAACAATAAAAAAATTATGATTAAAATTTATTATACATTTATTCGTTATGCACGGCCAGTATTCTGGTTTTCTTTCTTTCTTTTTTTTTTCATTTGTACACCCCCGCTAGTATATATATATATATATATATATATATATGTGTGTGTGTGTGTGTGTGTGTGTGTGTGTGTGTGTGTGGGTGGGTGTATGTGTGTGTGTGTGTCAAATCGAAAGGAGGGATCAGTTGCATGTCAAATGAACCTTTATCGTATATACAGACGACTATTGTTAGTTGCAAATGGATGAGATACTGACAAAAAAGTCTACTGAAAAACACTTCAACGACGGATCTCGGCGAAAGTAAACAACATTTAGTGTGAGTTAAGTGTCATAATATCCTTATAGCTTAGTATATGTATATATATATATATATATATATATATATATATATATATATATATATATATAAAATTGTCTTTACATAAGCAGTATGTAAGCAGTAGCGGATTTAGAATTCCGTTTTCGAAACTAAGGGTTCTTGCCTGAAGAGATCTCTAGTTAGTAAACACTAGTAGACCGAAACATTCCCATGTCTGTGTAACAACAAACTTCTGCGTATGTAAAGACACATTTTAAATGTAACTTGCTCTACTGCTGTATGTCGGTTCACGTTGCACTTGAACTTCTGCACGTCAGTACAGTTGGGAAGCAGGGACCTGGAATGGAATTCCGAAGTCTAGTGGTTCTGGGAAAGAAACTACTGGAGTAGAAATATCTGTTACAACTAGGAATCTCTACAGTGTGGTGTGGGATTTAGCAGCCTGTCGGGTTTGTCGAGGGTGTTTACGTCGTGGGGGCACAAGTGCTTGCAGTTCGTCAGAGCATTCACCATTAAAATACTTGTAGAACAGGCAGAGGGATGCAACGTTACGTCTATGGGACAGAGGCTGAAGCTTATATGCCAGTTTAGGGTCTATCAGAACTGCGGCTCTCTTTTGAACCTTCTGCATTTTTTGCATCATTCATTTCTGTATTACGTTTAAGTTATTTTAACGCAGTTTTCTTACAAATAAATCTACTCTAACCCGTTGACAACCATAAGAGCATTTTACAACGGCGATTTACCTAATGCCTTCTATTTTTTAATTTTTATTCTCCATTTTTAATAAATCTTCATAAAAAACATTCACACATGTTCTTCTACACTACCAAAATAAATAAATAAATAACCCCGAAAATATGTTTTTTTTAATTCAGTTACAAATAAATAATCAAAGTGGCAATAAAACGCAATCTTTTACTGTGTATGTTTTCAGCCTTTTTTTTCGCGTTTAAATTAAAAGGTATATAAACATTTGAATATAACTTTAAGTATTATGCTATCCGTTCAGTGCACAGTTATCTATCAGTATAGCAAACCACTTATAATTCAATGGCTGTAAGATTTTTTTCAAAAATAAACAATTATAAGCAGAATGATTCATAGAAATCTATATATATTCTTTTTTCATTTTTATATACTTTCATAGAGATGTTTCTGTTATATCACAAAAAAAAACTATTTTCTTTACGTCACAAGTGTCACGCTCACATATTAATTCCATAGCTAATATAACATACCGACCATACGGGTCATGGTTAGTCTAGTATATCTTTATCATGTACATATATAACCCAACGGACATGGTTATCGTAAACAAATAAAAGACATGTTAACTGACTGTTGTCCAACAGGGCTAAGACTTATGCGCCAAGTAAAACTTATTTCCAAGGGAAACTGCTTTCGAATCTGAAACTTATTGAAATAGAAGGAAAGATAAATCAAGAAACTAAACAGGAAACATCCCTCAGTAGAATCCTACATATAAAACCCCACACGTAGAACATAAACGCTACAAACCTTGAGACCGAGATCAATGAAACAACGAAACTAAACGCGAATGAATCAGTTGAAGTAGGAAAAACACACAACTTATGACCGAAGAAAAACAAAACTCCCATCTTTGAGGAACTTAGCGTGAAAAAAATTTGAGGCAGAAATCGAAAGGGAAAGAGCTTTACTAAAGCATCCCATCATATACATTACTTACACATTTTTTTTCAGTGGTGCTAAAACAGTAAGTATAAAGTTTAAAGTAGAAAAAAGGCCGGGGAAAGAAAATGGACGGATAAAACCTGCATAGGAATTGAAGCTGGAAATTGAGATCAACAAACTTGAAGAATTCAAAGCGGTTAGCAAGATGAAAACGACCTGAAGAGAATGGAAAAGTAGAAATGTGACACGCAGGTAGAGACTAAAGAAGAAATAGAACACAGGAGAATTGAAGCAAAGAATAGTAGCAAAAGAGGGGAGATAAAAACGATACAGATACAAATCTGAACAAAGGCAGCAAAACAGAAATATCTATAAATACATGAAAAAGAAAACAACAAAAAATAGAACGACCGGACCAACAGAAACAAAACGCAAATGGATCAAAATATGAGCAAAGCGACAGGATCACAATAGAAATACCGAATGGTTGAACGACACGAAAAAATGGTCACTGCAAATTAAAGATAAATAGAGAATAAAATCAAGAATCCCCGACAAAATAATCTAGAAAGTAGACCTGCTAGAACAAATAATCAAAAGACAAACCACACTGATGCAAAGAAACACTGAAAAAGGAACAATATTCAACGACGACATACCTATATTTTGCTTACCTACAATGTGAAAAATTCTAACATCACAACTTAGAAAACAACTTTATCACCCTTTCATAAACGCGGACTATCATCACTATTGCTCATTATGACTATTATGCTTTTTAACAATATACTAAAAATGTGCGAAGCTGCATACAAATTTACGAATACAGATACATAAACTAAGAATTTTAATAGTAATATCGCAACTAGCCTTACCGCAAAGAGACAAAGCGTGTGTTTTACTGCCACCCGCACATGGAAAGAAGATGAATAAAAAAGCAAACGCAAACAGTGCACCTGGTTTTATGTTAGTAGACGTGAAAGATGTGATATGCCAACGTGTTCATGAAACGTACTGATAAGAAAATTAAACAATGGATCAGTTTTGAGTTTCGTCTCTTTGTCCATAATCTGCATTTTCTATTTTTCTTTCTCTCATCGATCCTTGTTTTTACATGACTGTTTGTAATAGAATTGTCTGGTGTAGCTGTTATTATTTTTAACCATGTCCAAATGTTTCTGTTAGTTTCAAATTTTGTCAACCTTATTGATCATCTGTGTATCGGTTTCTCTTCCCATTCGTGTTTTCGTCTTATATTTTTCTCTCTTATTTCTATTTTTTTTGTTTTTCACAGTCTCCTGGGGTAATTATTTATTCAGTATCCTGTTTTATAGTATTTGCTTATTCTATTTTCGTATCATTTACAATGTTGTGTACAAACTAGACTACTTCCACCGCCTTACCTTTTCATATAGAGTCCGTAAGTATCATTCATTGAGTGTAGTGTATTGTCATGAGTTTCCTAGTCTTTTGTTTGAGATGCCTAAATTCTTCTTTGCCTCAACCTATAAACGTGCCAGTATATCTCCTTAGTTCTGAATATTGGGTAAAATCGTTTTATTAAATTTCTAATATGCATTTTAGTTTCTAAGAGTTCTAAAATATTTCTTTCAAATTTTCTCTTCATTTATATTGCTTTATTGGTGTCTTAGTACACTCAATATTTGTAGCTGCCATGTTCAACTAGTATACTCATCTCTGTTTGGTTGGGTAGTTTCATGCCTTCCTTTGCCTCCAGTCCCCCTTTTCATGATAAGTAATGCGCACTTCCCATACCGAATGCCATTCCGATATCCTGACTGAAGATTATGCTAGTGTTTATTAGCATCTGCAGTTTTTTTTATGATAGTTTCCGATCATTCATATATGATAGATTTTGCTTCTATAAGGTCGCGTCTAATCATAAAGTTTCTACTCACGCAACACCTAATGAAGAACTGGTTTCTTTTCCCTCCAAGCAAGGTTCTTTTATCCGCCTCTAAGCTTGCCCATTGCGTGAGGTTATCACGTTCTTCGCGACTTCTTGTATAAAACCAGGTACAGTTCTTGCATTTTACAATTTTTCTTCTTTTTTCCACGTGCGAGTGCAAAAAGAACACATGCTTTGTCTCTGCGGTAAGGATTTTGTGGAATAACTACTTCGCACACAACTGTTACATACTGGGTGTTATTTCCGAGGGTACCAAATGTGCGAGTATGTTACATTGTTCTTATTTAGATGACGACTTATATATTTGTTGTTGTTCATGTTTGTCTTAGTAAGAGATAGAGAGATAGTCTTAGGAGTGTTCATATTGTCTTAGGATGTTCATGTTTGTGATGATAGCATATTGGAGACATATACAGGGTATATGTAAAGAGAGAGACAGTTCTTATATATATATATATAATAGGAAGTGTACATGTTACTATAAGAGAGTCAACCCTGTAATTCAACTAGAAAAGATTTTTGAATACGTTGATAGACCGAGGGTGTGTTTGCAATTTACGTTTTGACAGCCTGTTAATGGGATGGGTTCTATAAAAATGCCTTATATATTTCTTACCTATTTTTGAGATGATGTGTTTTCACATGGTACTTATAATATAAATGGGCAATGCCCTTTCTGTTGAACAACAACACGACGACGCAGATACAAGACCACCTGACGATACGTTTATTTTTTCTTCGATCGGTTGGATATGATTTTGTATTTCAGGGATTCAAAGTTGTTACATGGTTATTTCTAAACCATCTCGCTTCCCTAGGGTGCCGTGACTCTAACTGAGAATCGGTCAGAACCTCTCTTCTTCTCTGATCTGACTAATCTTTTTCTAACTAACTTCGAAATCTTTCCTATATTGAGAAATCACACGCATGTCTGGTCAACGTCACAACTCACGTGTTTCTAACATGCGCGATTTGCACGTTTTTGAAACCGTCTCTGATAACCAGGAAATTTCCCATTCTCTTTGTTGTTTTACAAAGGAATTTAACCTACTTGTCTAATTCTGTAACCAATATTTTATTATGCATTCTTTCTAAGCCACATGTGTATTTATTAAATATTTTAACAGAATCAACAATTTACTGGACATTCCCTTTATAATAACATTCTGTGTTTATTTTAACTTATAATTGAAATTCTCAATTCCAAGTCTAGCTACGCAAATTCAAATCCTTGAATATCCTATTTCATTTTTACATTTAACTATTGCCCTATATTTATACTTACATGGAAAATTGACAGCCCTTATCATGTAACATCCCTTCCTCTCATTTTTCCAAAAAAAATGCACGCATTTTTAAATTTTAGTACATTTTTCTATATAACCACTTGGCTAAGAAAGATAAGACACCATAAGACAAAAACGAAACTTTTTTCCAAGTCCTTTTCCAACTGACTTTATAATTTTATTTTTAGACCAAACTCTCTATCTGATCTCCCTGACATATTCCTTTTTGGTGTAGGGTAGTACCTCCTATAACTCACGTCAGCTGCTTCATTCAGCCACCCTTATGCCGTAAACTGAGGTTTCATTTTACCTCTTTACGAAATCGACGACTCTTCGTCCAAATGTGTCCTTGATCCTTTCTTCCGTATTGTTCTTCTATTAATTACAGCTTTGTTTTCGTTTTGTAACTAATTATTTTTTGGGGGACATTCTTAAAGCTCATTTATCTTTGTGGTTAACTTCCAAAGTTTAAGATATACCTTTTATCCACTGATTCGCTCTGATTTCCTTGCCTGGGCCCTTGCAACTTGATGCAGACCTTGAAATATCACCCTTAACATACTAACACCTTTTGCGCCAAAATGTCTATTTGCGCACTAAATTATATCTAATGGCCCGCTTTTTGTGATTTTTCTTTTCTCTCATCAGAGCTGCCAAGGTCCAGCAGAGATATTCCACATTCATGCGTCTCTAAAACAATTACAAGGTGATATCTTCCCACGTACTAACGGTATATTTTACTTTTCTCTCACTTCAGTATGCTATATGTGATGAGTCTTCGGGCTCTCATACCCCTTTTTTCATAAGAATTCTCGTATCCGTCCAACGCCTGCATTTTCAACTTATTGTGTCGATACGTATCCTTTGCTCGAAACCATTACATGCAGCATGCTTTAAAAACACAGAATATCGCAGGGTCCAATCTGTATTTTTCTAATGTGGCACCTATTGTGCTTATCATCTCCCTACCGAGACACTATTCTTGAAAAAATGTTATGGGTAGCATAAATAAAACAAAAACCAAATGTAAAAAAAAAATTTCTTTCGGCTTATTACATCTAAAACTCTCAAAATACCCGTTTACGTAATTTATCTTGTCCCCTCTCTAAAATTCTAACGGATTCCTAAGCCAACAATTCGCCTTAATTTGTTTCATTTTAATTTATTTTACTATTACTTGTTTCTTTTGATTTTAATGTGTATTTAATTAATACTTTGTAATTCCTTATGCGAAATACAATAACCCACACATTTAAGACAATTTACAATATTTGTTCAACATAGCATTTTCAAAACAAAATACACTATTAATACATTTAACTGGATTTCACTAAACTTAAAATTATTACTTTTTCATTGAAAAAAATTCTTAACAAACAACAACAAAGTCTTAAAAATAACTGGAACATGCAGAGAAAAATAGTTATTTTTTCTTTTAAGTATCTATATAGAGTCAACATTTAAAATTGCCCCTTTTTCTAAAAATCTAAACAATTAAAGCAAACAAATATTCGAAAAGTTCAACTATGAACAACAAAATTCCTTCCAAAAAGAGCATTTACACGCTAAGCGACATTTGAAAAATTCCTGTTTGATTGAAAGATTAAATTCAAAAATTCGTCCACACGATTTCATACTGACACAATTTTTATAACTGACATTCCATACAAATTTCAAAACATTAATGGATGGCGGTACTTGATTTTACAACTGTTTATTTATTTTTTTTTCGTTCATTACTACGGTTTTCTTTTGCAGCATATCGGCGTTTTTTTCTTGTATACTTTGTTGCATTGTGTGTATGTGTGTGTTCAATTTTTTTCTTGTTTTTTTCATTCATCTCTACTACTATTCTTTTGCGACATATCGGCATTTTTCCTTAATTTTCTTGTATACTTTGTTCCATTGTGTGTATGTGTGTGCTCATTTTTTATTTTTGTATATTTTAATACTGCGTATGTGTGAGTGCTATTCTTTTTTCCTTCTTAATTATTGTTTTATTTCGTTTTGAATTTTTTCCTTTGTTTTTTTTTTCTTTTTTCTTTTTCGCGTTGTGTGATCATCTAGTTTAAATGACACATTGTGTACCCATGGTAAGGCCAAGTTTCTTTTTTTTTCAAACCCACGCTTGCTTGAGTGGGCTAGTCACGTTCACCTAATATTTGTATATGTCACGTTGTGGCTGATATTTTAAAAGAAGGTACACAATATGTGCGTATGTTTCGTTGTTCTTATTTAGATGACGACTTATATATTTGTTGTTCATTTTTGTCTTAGTAAGAGAGAGATAGTCTTAGGAGTGTACATATTGTCTTAGGATGTTCATGTTTGTGGCGATAGCATATTGGAGACATAAACAGGGTATATGTAAAGAGAGAGACAGTTCTGCATATATATAATAGACAGTATACATGTTACTATAAGAGAGCCACCCCTGTAAGTCAACCAGAAAAGATTTTTTAATATGTTGATAGATAGATAGATAGTGCGTTTGCAATTTACGTTTTGACAGTCTGTTAATGGCAGTGTTTCTATAAAAATGCCTTATATATTTCTTACCTATTTTTGAGATGATGTTTTTTCACATGGTACTTATAATATAAATGGGCAATGCCTTTTCTGTTGAACAACAACACGACGACGCAGATACAAGACAGTCTGTTAATGGGAGTGTTTTTATAACAATTACCTATATATTTCTTACTTATTTTTGAGATTATGTTTTTCTAAAGGTTCTTATGATATAAATGGGCAATGCTATTTCTGATGAATAACAACACGAATACGCAGATACAAGACCACATGATGATACGTTTATTTCTTCTTCGATCGGTCGGATATGATTTTGTATTTCAGGGATTCAAAGTTGTTACATGGTTATTTCTAAACCATCTCGCTTTCCTAGGGTGCCGTGACTCTAACCGAGAATCGGTCAGAACCTCTCTTCTTCTCTGATCTGACTAATCTTTTTCTAACTAACTTCGAACTCTTTCCTATATTGAGAAATCACACGCATGTCTGGTCAACGTCACAACTCACGTGTTTTTAACATGCGCAATTTGCACGTTTTTGAAACCGTCTCTGATAACCAGGAAATTTCCCATTCTCTTTGTTGTTTTACAAAGGAATTTAACCTACTTGTCTAATTCTGTAACCAATATTTTATTATGCATTCTTTCTATGAGTGTGAATAGTTTCCAGCCAAATTTGTATTTATTAAATATTTTAATAGAATCAACAATTTATTGGACATTCCCTTTATAATAACATTCTGTGTTTATTTTAACTTATAATTGAAATTCTCAATTCCAAGTCTAGCTTCGCAAGTTCGACTCCTTGAATATCCTATTTCATTTTTACGTTTAACTATTTCCCTATTTTTCTACTTACATAAAAGGGGACAGCCCTTATCATGTAGAATTACTACCCAAAATCATATGATCACGCATAAGATATTCAGGAGGTGGTATTTTGCGTCATTTACTTGTTCGCAGTGGTATCCTTACTGGGTCGCTATTAAAAGTATTATTAAATGAGGCAAAGTCTTCGTTTATGCTGGATGCGTGTTCACATGATCTTTCTTCAATCCTCACAAATCTCTCACTCAAATCCTCTGAAGGCATATCAGAACGATATGTTCTGTGCACTGGTAATTCCAGTCAAACGTTATTCTCCATATTTTGTGATACATCGTCCATGTGGAACCTTTACCCACACTCAGTCACCTGTTTTCAAGACGTTTTGCAGTTATTTATGTACCAGTGCTGATGCCCCATTGCTTTTTTTCTTTTTAGCGATATGCAGTATCTATAGACTATATTGAAACATTTCTTGCACATATTTAAATCGGTTTCATTTGTCATTTTGTCTATTTCTTTTCTAGCATTTTTTTATTAATATATCTTCACGCGTTTTTATTTATATATGAGTTCTATTTACATAATTGCAGTCACTATTCTTAGCTGAAAGAGGGGCAGAAATAGAGAGAGAGACACAGAGATAGAGAGATAGAGAGAGATGAAAAACATGACGACAAAAATCGTGCGAGGGGTCTAGTTTATGAGCGGGGAATTAGAGATTAGAAGAGAATTAGAGATTAGAAATGCTCATGAATGACAATCTCGCATAAGTGTCGTCAATAGAAATACTTTACTTTTTGTCGATTCTTTTTTTTTACCTGAAATCGACGTTTGGCTATTACTATAATCTATGTAATTTAAATGCAAATGCTTTTCTTTCTAAGCAACTAGCAGGCTGCACGGTGTTGCCCGGTCGTAAAATACACATAAATATAATAATCTAATATATATATATATATATATATATATATATATATAAATATATATATATACATATATATATATATATATATATATATATATATATATATATATATATATATATATATATATATATATACAACTATATATCTGTCTGGTTGTCTTCACATTTTAAAACTATTTCTTCCGAAACTAAAAGTCGCAGAGCAGTGCTAGAGGCCTCAGATAATAGGATTTTAATGAACCATTCTTTTAGACAATTTAAATTGTTTTTAAGAGTTAAAAATGGGTTAAATTGACAAAAAATCGTTATATATTTCATATATGCATCTTAGTTTATTTTTAATTTTTATTGTAAATTTGTGCATATGCGTGTCACGTTAGCACAGTGGTGACGTCAACAGCTTCGAATGCTACAGTTTTGCTTTCGGTTCCGATTCTGGCAGGTTGCACCCAAATACTTTTATTTACTTTTTAAATCACGGCTCCATCATCATTTATACGAAAGCTGGACAAATTAAAATTATCATATTAAAGCGTATTTTACGACTAGGAAAAGCCGACCCCCCTTCTAGCTTAATTAGTACAGAAACTGTTTTTTTAAACTCGTTCATCCGCCTACCACAACATGAGTATGTGAGTGTGTGCTTAGTGAATAGCTTGGACTTTAAGAGCTCGAACAGGGGAAAAATGAAGAATTAAGAGTATGAAGTTCCCAAAAATATATTTATGCAAGGAATATGTAAAAAAAAGCTTCACCTATATAAACTGCATTCTTTACTAATTAATCAATGATAATTTTATATTGATTAGATGATTAGTTGATTTTTTGTAGATTTTTAAAGACAGAGTCTTTTACGAAAAGCAAAAGCACTGCATTAATTTGGCGGTCACTATATATATATATATATATATATATATATATATATATATATATATATATATAATTACCCCACTAACCAACAATGATGAGGTTGTTTGTTCAGCAACCGACAAGGCTAACATGCTTGCCAGTCGGTTTGCCTCAAACTCCACACTGGACCCTCTAAACCACCCCCTGCTTGACTTTCCTTTGCGGACAGACGCCACGCTAGACGATTTAAAGATCACCCCTGCTCAGGTGGATGCTATCATAAGAAATCTTAACACTTCAAAAGCATGGGGACCCGATCTCATCCCAGCTGTGCTATTAAAAAAGTGCTCAGCCGAAGTAGCTCCAGTTCTCTCCAAACTTTACAACAAATGCCTTAATGAATCTTGCTTTCCGGACTGTTGAAAAACTGCTTCTGTGGTACCAGTATTCAAGAATTCTGGTGAAAGAACTGACCCATCTAATTATCGCCCCATTAGCCTCCTCCCACTTTTCGCCAAAACATTTGAGGCCTTAATTAACCATGTTCTAGTCCATCACCTTACAAGCTCGTTCCACAGCAGACATCCTCACTGTAATCTCTGAACGTATATACCACTCACTGGAAAAAGCGGGGGAGAGCAGAGCGGTAGCTCTAGATATATCTAAGGCTTTTGACAGGGTGCGGCATAATTAAATCCTTCGCAGATAAGAGAAAAATCCAGGTTGTCCTCGACGGTCGTACATCTCAACAATATGATATAAATGCGGGAGAATAACGTTGGTTCTTAACCTTCGGGCCGGGATCAAAGTGTAGTATCTTTCCGGCAGATACTGCAAGCAAAGACCATATATGGGGGCAACCCCACATATAAAACATTGGTCAATTTAGGGGCCAGCGTCCATACCAATTGTCACTATCCAGCTCCCCTACTCCCCGGGGAGTTGGTTCCCATTTCTCCTTCACTCCTCACATTAAAAATCGGTCTTGTGCCTAATTTGCTCAGCGGGGTAGAAAATAAATACTTCTTGACTTTCGGGCCGGGATCAAAGTGTAGTATCTGTTCTGCAGATGATGCACTTAAGATAATTAGTACCAGTCAATTGAGAGGAAACCCTCTATACTGGGAAAATTATTATTTTTGATAACCAGGGGCCTATCCTTGAACCTCTATTGTTCCTAATATTTAGTAATGACTTCCCCGAAGTAATTGCCTCTGAGATGGGTATATATGCTGATGACACCACACTCTATAACAGGCATGACAGGAAAACAATTGAACATATATCTAAAGAAATGGCAAAAACACTAGAGGATGCCCTCCAATCTGTAGTGGAATTGGGACAAAAATGGATGGTCACATTCAATGCTGCCAAGACTAAACTAGTTTCCTTCAATAATTACAAGAAACGTTCTCTGCCACCAATAGCAATGGCCAGTGACTCTTTATCTGAGAGTACATCTTTAAAACGCCTTGGCCTAACGTTCACAGGAACCATTAGTTGGAACAATTACATTGAAAGCGTTGCCAGGGCCGCTGCAAAGAAGGTGGGCTCTCTCTACCGTGCTAGAAAATTACTAACACCCGATAGTATCCTGTACCTCTATAAGCCCACCATTCGCCCATGTATGGAGTATTGCTGCCACATTTGGGCTGGTGCATCTGCCACTAGTCTCTCGCTCCTAGACAAGGTTCGAAAGAGAATTGCAAGTCTGATAGGCCCTGAACTGGCATCTAAGCTTCAGCCTCTGTCCCATCGACGTGATGGTGTATCCCTCTGCCTGTTCTACAAGTATTTTAATGGTGAATGCTCTGGCGAACTACAGACACTTGTGTTCCCCTACGACGTAGACACTCTCGACATATCAATTGTCACTATCCAGCTCCCCTACTCATCGGGGAGTTGGTTCCCATTTCTCCTTCACTCCTCATATTAAAAATTTGCTCGATGGGGGAGAAAATAAATACTTATTGGCTTTCGGGCAGGGATCAAAGTGTAATATTTGTTCTGCAGATGCTGCACTTAAGATAATTTGTACCAGTCAATGCAGGGGAAACCCTCTATACTGGGACAATTATTATTTTTGGTAACCAGAGTGTCCCCTTTTTCGCATACTTTTGGGGGAGCTGGTTTTTACCCCACAATAAAAACGGCCTTGTGCCTTATTTGCTTTGGTGGAGAAGCAAATAAATACATTAAACAATAATGTTGGTTGAAAGAAGGAAAGGAATAAAAAGTGATATATTATTGATTTACTTACATGGAATAAAATATATAAATATTTTAAAATTAGATATCCGTGTAATGGCAGATTCATTTACAGAAAATTATTGCATAAGTGTCCCCGGTGATCGCTTCGTCTATCAACGAGAGTTGCTGTTAACATTAGACAATGTAATAGAAATAGATTAAGAGCAAACAGTTTTGCTGTGAATTCAAAACCGCGATTTAACTCCCTATGTAATTGAATTGCAGTTATCTAAGTTAGTGCTTTCTCTTAGAAAAGCTGTTTCTTCAGATAATAGAATTGTTTCATAATATTTTCCTTTTATATTCCTTTGGGTTGTTTTTCTTTATATATATATATATATATATATATATATATATATATATATATAGATATATATATATATATATATATATATATATATTGCATATATTCAGACGACATTTTTTAAATTTAGATAGAAATTGTTAAAGACAAGAGAAAGCTTCTGTTTTTGTGATATATATTTTTAATTTTTTTCAATTTTTCGGATTAACTTTTTTATATAATCATCGGTGATTTGGATTGATGGTCCAAGTATTTTTTCCTTTCAAAGATGGTGATGATATAGTTTAGTATGTGCTAGAGTTCTGTGTTTTGTTCTTTTCTTTAGTTATACAGGGTTTGATATTTTGTTCAAGATCATCCAGTTCGCTGGTCTGTTTCCGAACTTGGGGGGGGGGGCATAGTTATAAGCATTTTGATTAAGTAAAATCGGAACAAATAGGTTTTTTTTATTATTATTCAATTTTCACCCCAAACAAGGCACAGTGCCAATTTCAAGCAGGGGGCTACTATTAGAAAATAAATTAGCGGGGTCATTATGAGGGGAGAAGAGTAAAAAGATGTTTGTTAACATTACACTTAAACTTCTGCATATCATTGCAGTTGGGAAAGCAGAATCCCGGAAGGGAGTTCCAAAGACCCGCAGTTCTGGGGAAGAAACTATTGGAGTAAAAGGCTTTCTTGCACCTAGGGATCTCTACTGTAAAGGGATGAGACTTAGTAGCTTGTCGGGTTTGTCGGGGGTAGTTACGTCGGGGAGGTACAAGTGTTTGCAGTTCGTCAGAGCATTCACCATTAAAGTATTTGTAGAACAGGCAGAGGGATGCAACATCTCGTCGATGGGACAGAGGTTGAAGCCTAGATGACAGTTCAGGACCTATCAGGTTTGCGACTCTTTTTTGAACCCTGTCCAGGAGCGAGAAACAAGCAGCAGATGCACCAGCCCAGATGTGACAACAGTACTCCATACATGGGCGAATGGTTGCCTTATAGAGGTATAGGATACTGTCAGGCGTAAGTAGTTTTCTAGCACGGTAGAGGGAGCCAACATTCTTTGCAGCAGCCTTGGCAATGCTCTCAATGCATCTATTCCAGTTCATATTTCCTGTAAACGTTAGGCCGAGGAGTTTAAAAGAAGTACTTTCAGGCAATGTGTTCTTGGCCATTGCTATTGGTGGTAGAGAAGGTTTCTTGTAGTTATTGAAGGAAACAAGCTTAGTCTTAGCAGCATTGAATGTGACCAACTATTTTTGTCCCCATTCCACTACGGATTGGAGGTCGTCCTCTAGTGTTTCTGCCATTGCCTTGGATATGTGTTCATTTGTTTTCCCCTCATATCTGTTATAGAGAGTGGTGTAATCGGCAAATATACCCATCTCCGAAACAATATTATCAGGGAGGTCGTTTATGAATATCAGAAATAATAGAGGTCCAAGGATAGACCCCTGAGGTACTCCCGCGTTTATGTCATATTGTTTGGATGTATGTCCGTCAAGGACAACTTTGATTTTTCTATTACTTAAGAAGGATTTAATTACATTATGAATTCTTCCAGTGATTCCATATGATCTAATTTTCCTTAGAAGACCATCGTGCCATACCCTGTCAAAAGCCTTAGATATATCAAGGGCTACCGCTCTACCCTCCCCTGTTTTATCCAATGAACGGTATATACGTTCAGAAACTACAGTTAAGATATCTGCTGTTGAACGGGCTTGCCTGAATCCATATTGTTTGTCAGTCAGGAGTTTAGCAGCTGTTAGGTGCTGGACTAGGGATTGATTAACTAAGGACTCAAATATTTTGGCGAAAAGCGGGAGGAGGCTAATGGGGCGATAATTTAGTGGGTCAGTTCTTTCACCAGAATTCTTGAAGACTGGTACCACAGAGGCGGTTTTCCAGCAGTCGGGAAAACAAGATTCGTTAAGGTATTTATTGTAAAGTTTGGACAGAACTGGAGCAACCTCGGCAGAGCATTTTTTTAATAGCACAGCCGGGATGAGATCTGGTCCACATGCTTTTGAGGTGTCTAGGTACTGGGTCATGTAGTTTTAATTGCGTATATTTCGGCAAAATATATATGTATCTATACACACACATATATATCATATATAACATACACACAACATACACACACACACACACACATATATATATATATATATATATATATATATATATATATATCAAGCCATGGCCCAAATTATAAAAACGTACTGCCATACTAAATGTGTCTTCTTATTTTTCAATTAATATTTGATTCCTGCAAGTGTTATTTATTTATTTTTTACAAGATAGTAAACACTTATCAAGCTCCGGACGCCATTCGGGGATAAGAGTTATTGTGTGTACAGTACGGGGTGAGATATCTTCTCGAGCGGTAGATGGATCCTACCATATTTCCAGCGATCTTGGCAACTGACTTGATGTATGTATTCCATTTCAGGTAAAGAGTAAAGGTCAAGCCCAGAAGCTTATCAAAACATAGAGCTATCCCTAGAGGGGAGCCACCCATTTCAATTGATGCCAGATGGGGATCAGAGCATTGATGATGTAAATATAGGAGCTTGGTTTTAGATGCATTAAAAGTAATCAACCACCACCTCCCCCCACTGAACCACGCGCTCGAGATCAGAGGAGAGAGAATCAGAAAGAACATTGTCATTTACAGCCTTTGATGTGTTGCCGTAGATGGTCGTGTCATCAGCATAGATGTCTACGAATCATTTAAGTATGTGTTTTGGGAGATCATTGATGTAGATCAGGATGGACCCCTGAGGAAATCCAGCATTAATATTGTGGGCCTCTGATTTCTGCTCATCAACCACTACTCTTATGATCCTATCGGAGAGAAATAATTTAAATTTTTGTTTGGATGATATGAATCGGTATATGCCTACAATTAGGCATTTGTTCAGGTCTGATACTATGGAGGACACATCCTTTGTAAACATGGAATGCAGGGGTAGATCAGATATAAGTGTACGGAAGCTATCCCAGTCGACCGTAGAGTATCGATATACAGCAATTGGTGAGGTACATCTGAAGACTTATTGCATTTCGTTTTTATCTTAACTGATACAACCGAGTGGTCGGAAGATCCCAGAGGAGACAGAACGAATTTTGAACATAGCTCTGGGGAAGTTGTGAGAAAACGGTCTAGAAGCCTTGCTTACTGACCGGAAGTATCGGGCACTCGGGTGGGGTCGTGGACAATATGGGTGAGGTCATAGGCAATGCCAAAATCAAGACAGAACCTCCCCTCATCATCTGTCTTGTTAGAGTGGGTCAGCCATTCCACATTGTGGACATCGAAGTCACCACAAATGTGGATGCTAGCTGAAGGGTGAGCAGACAGGATGTGGTCAATTTTTTTCAGATAGGCTCTTAAAGACAGTAACTCCGCTGTTGTGAGGGAGGTAGAGAGCAAATATAAATGCATTGGTGTAAGCAAGTGTAACCCGGAAGCACATATAAGGTAGATTAGGGTCTTCCCTGGTGATATCCATACCACACGGAAAGCCATCTTTAATGTAGGCACATATTCCATGCCCATGGGGATCTTGGATGTCAGATTTAGATGTTAAATTAGAGTCTCCTTTACTTTGTCAAGGGAAGTAGTCGGCCTTATGCCAGTTTCGCTTAGGAAGATTATGTCTGGTTTCGTCTCCTGTAATTGGGGTTCAACCTCTGGAAGGTTGGAACGTAGACCCCTGATGTCGGAGAAGGAGACATGATATTAGGGGTCTACGTTGAAGGATTGGGTTTAAGATTTACACGTGTTATTTTTTTGGAGATATTTATAATAGTATTTTTTTTTGAAAAATACCCCAAAAAACACTTTCAGAGATTAAATGGAACACACATTTTTGTGTTGTCTTCTGAAGAATAGAATTTGAACTAGAAATTGTAAGAAAAATGGAATGTTAAAGGAAAAGCGTGCAAACAATGATTACAAGGAACACGGAAACAAAATCTGTCAAAAAACAGAAGAGTATAAGGCCGTAAAATGTATACAACAATCAGGAAATGCAAATCTTTGAAAAAAGCATCCGTGTAGAACATAAGGAGAATTGAACTTAAAGCATATCTGCTTGAATAGTGAGAAGAGGGCTATTAGAACAGGCATTAAAAAGATGCAAGGCAACGAAGAACTCATGGTGTCTTAGGTTTAAAAAAACAATTGGAATTTGGAAAAAAAAACATGAAGAGTGGACGCCTTGTTTGGTCGGACGAAAATAACTTTGAAGTAAGTTAACAGCTTCTATTTCCTAAAAGTAACAATTTAATTTTTTTTTATGAAAGAGTATTCGTAAAGTCTTTTGTAAAACGTTAAAAAGAATGTTTAATTTTTAATTCATCTTTTTGCATTAATAATAATCCATAATCGTGTTTATTTATATGATGACGAGATTGTTTATGTAATCAGATTGACAAGCGTATATCAAATATCAATGAAGAATACAAGCTTGTCTTTCTCCTTTTCACTCCCTTTTTCTTTCTTTCTTCATTAAAAAGAGGATAATTGAATTATAATTCTATTGTTTTCTACAGTTGAAGCTTGGCTCTTGTGCGCGACATACGGCCGTACCCATACATTAGTTTTGTTCGATAGACCATGGGCAATCGATAATGGTTTCAGAGTAAAAAGCTACTTTTAATTGTTAAGAATATATAATTTTCTTGGTCAACCTACTTAGTGGGATTTCGACCTTAGGAATCATTCTCGTTCCCTGCGCCCCTTCGTTAGTTCGTTCCGACAATTCTCCATAACTACTCATTGCATTTTTCTGAAATTTTGCATGAAGTTACAACTGCCGAAGTGAGGAAATGTAGCATTATTGAATATTCGATAAAATATGTTTGTTGCATCCCCAGGAGGTCAAACGTTGTCAAAATGGCAAAAAATATCACTTTTCGAGATATAGAATCTTTTTGCGACCATTGGATTTTGCAGAAAATTACTCAAAAGCAAGACCTCATGGATATACATCTGGAAAGGTAATATCTGACCCTAGAAAAATGTTGGTTTTGTCCCCAGGCGGTCAGAATGGAGTCAAAATGGTGTTAAAGGTGCCAAAAATAGCACTTTCCGTGAAAAATCAAAACGTGGATTCCATGAACAAAGCTTCTTTCTTAGAACTGCACGCCTGTGGAACTTTGTTCCGTCTGCCTGCTTCCCACCTGACTACAACTTGGATGTCTTCAAGCCCGACGTTTACAAATTCCTAATGAACCGCCCCCTTAAGTAAACTCTTCATCAAATCTCCACACAAACGTACTGTAGTTGCAATAACCCTTATCCCTGAGTGGCTTCCGGGCCTTGATAAGTGGTGACCACCGTGTAAAAAAGACATAGAATGTATTTCACTAATTATCCAAACAGCAAGATTATCTGAAAACGTAATATTTGACTCTGGGGAAATTCTGGTTGCGTTCCTCGGGTGCAAAAACAATTATAACAATGACCAAAAATAGCACTTTTCAGGATATAAAATCTCTTCAAACTATTAGATTTTGCTGAAAATTACCCAAAAGTAAGATCATTTTGATCTACATCTGGAAACGTGATATTCAACCTCGGAAATAATCTGTTTGCCTACCAAGGGGGTAAAAAATGGTCTAAATAGCCAACAATATAATATTTCGGGACATAGCAAAAATGCTATGTCCCGAAATGTTATATTGATTATATTTTGCTAAAAACATACTCCAAAGCAAGATCACATCAGTATAAATCTGAAAACATAATATTATACACCGCAAATCTTTTGGTTGCGTCACCAGGAGGTTAAAAGATGTCAGAATAGGAAAACAAAATATGTTTTGGGACATAGCATCTTATCCGACCATAAGATTTTACTCACAAGCAATACCACATAAATATACATCTGGAAATGCAATATCTGATCATGGGAAAAAACATAGGGTAAAAAACACCTGTCTGATGCAATTTTTTATTTGTCTCCTAAAATACATACTTGTTCGGAAATAGAGAATTTTAATGGTACCGAATTAAAAGGAAGGATTATTTTGTCATCTAAGAATGTCTGTTGGCTGTTTAAATCTATTTTTTACATTAGTCGAGGGGTTTAAATAGTCAAAATAAGCAATTCCTACGACTTATTTTGGTAAACAGTACGAGGAAAGTAACTCTTGTCAACTCGATTTTACATTGGAAGTGTTTGATTATATTTTCGTTTATTGAACTTTAATATATGCGATTGGTTTATAATATAACTTCACACACTAATAAGAATGAAACTTCTATACAATAAGATCCTTCCTTTATCTAACTATACCCTCGTGGGGAAGCAAGTAAAAAACGTGTCCATTTTGATTAGTTTTACAATCGGAATTGACTATGTATTTATTCCCATTCATGTTTGTCACATGTGAATGTTAGGCCGAGAAGTTTAAATATTAAACTTTGATGAAGATTTCGTCAGTGATAAGAACCTTCAAATTTTTGTTCTCTTTACGCAGATCATTTATAGTTTCTAGATTTGTCATGAAAAATAGAAAGATGAAAAGCCGTGTAAAGAGTGGTGCCGTTTATTTTACGTTGAGCAGTAACAGTAGAAGCTGCAACAAGAACAGCTGAATGTTCCATATCCTTGGGAGAAATTGTTCGCTTGAGGTAATCAGCTATAACGTAAACGACATAACTCTTTCCAGTACCACCAGAATAACATGACAATCAGTCGGGGACCATATAGTTTTTTGCCTTGTTTTTATATAAATAGATGTATGGTTCGCTTATTCTGTGCAGCGTTACATTTCAGCAAACAGCCTCTCTTAGCAACAATGATCATAAACCCCTGTCCTCACTGACGTCAAGACGATAGCCGGGTATAATCGACGCCATATCAACCCGTGTAGATTCTATTGTCTATGTGCCTATCCTTTGATCGTGTCTAACACCCGGGAAGCTTGTTGCCGTTCCCATGACGTTTCCTAACCAAGTAACATTCTTCGATAAACGATAGTGTCATAAATGAAACACTATACAGCCTAACACTACAATGTATTTGAGAAGTTTTATAAGCAGTAGAACAGGCCTATAAAATCAACAGTAGAATCTTTGCTATGACAAGGTGCGTTCAAAATGAATGTTTCTCTGCATATCCCTATGAGGACCTGAAATGTATTTTAAGCTGTAATTTAAACAAAAAATAAGTTTGTGACATCAAAGTATTTTTTACAATACAATCTAGGCGACAGGGTATTGTTGACTAAGTAATAGCAAGGAAGCACGTAACGCTTCATTTCAGTGCTTCGCGGTGGATCCCCGCAATCAATAGATCTGATTTAAAAAATGGATAGTTTTACCGATTTCGATGACAATAAAACCATTGGAAGTGTTTGTTATTTTATTCAATCTCGGGCAACGTCGTATCTCACTGCTAGTGTGATAATAAAATGAATAACCTTGCAAGTTTTATTACTCGGGGAAATCCAGTCAAGGTGTGTTACTTTAATCTAAAACTTCGGAAAATATAGAAAATAACTGTGCACTTTTGCTACGCATTATGTACCTAAGATCGGTTGGATAAAGTAGTATGAATTTTTAATTTGTAACCATAATCTAAAAACGGAAGCAATTCAATGCACGATAGAAATGTATGTCTTTCTTTTCATATGTGTTCTTTATACGATTATCAGATTGAGGCTTACCCTTCTGGTTTCAACATGAATTTCCTATCAACAACTACATTTTGTATTATCATTCTATTTTTTTAAATACCCACTTAAAAAATGATTAAACATTCAAATAAAAATTAAATCAGAAAGAAAAAAGAACATGTTAATTAAAAAAAAATCATATTCGTTTGCTAAAAGCAAAACATTTTTTCTTAATATTTTTGGTTTGTAAAACTATCAGCAGTCGTTTTCCAAATGCTTACTTTAATATCTGCCACTAAAAAATAGTTAAATTTCTAAAAAATTCGTTGCGTAGAAAATAATTAAAAACTTTAAAACCGTTTACATATTGTAAATACATATATAAAAGCAAGTTTATGTCTCTTAGTCAGTCTGTGTGTATGTGCGTGTTTGATGACTGCTGTTAGGTCATTAAATATATAATTTGTTGTGGATTATCTTATAAATATCGGTTCTTCATATTTAAATCCTCTGCATTTAAAGTAAAAATACGATTACTAATTGCATGTATTTCCAAAATAAGTATAATTCAAACCGTTGGCAATTATTATTCAATAGAAGAATTGATGAATCTTTGTTTTTCTTTACAAAATAAACATTTGGAAATGATTACTTCCGTTGAAGGAAAATAAAAAAAAACATACGTCAATATGATAGATTGAGGTTACAATTCCCGCGTTTTAAGAACTAATACATAATAGATTAGCCGATAAAACTCCCTAAATCGATTAATTATATTTTTACTTGTAATTATTTATCCACTGGATAATTTTTGTAAGTTGTCGAATTCATAATAATTCTGGCAAAGCACTAAGTAGGCCATGATTATTAAACGTAGAATGCATTTGATAAAAATCCTACCATACAGCAGATGATAAAATCATCTTTTTTTTATTTACTTGTTTTTTCTTGTCCAATATTTCGCTAATAAATAGCCTCTTCAAGGTAGGATGCCTGGTCCATAATTTTTTCTTCATTTTGGTGTTATAAGGGAGGCAATGCCTCGGAATAGAAGAAAGGAGAAATGTACGTGCTGATCCGGTTGGTCCGCGTGTGTTATGCTCCAGTTTCGAGCAGGAATTTAAAGTAAAAAACGTGTCTTCAAAAAGTGCGTGCCCATCTTTTACTTTAAATTCCTGATCGAAACTGGAGCATAACATACGTAGACCCACCGGAACAGCACGTACATTTGTCCTTTCTTCTATTACGATGCATTGCCTCCATTATAACACCAAAATAAAGAACACGAAAGAAAAATAATGGACCGGACGTCCTACCCTGAAGAGGCTATTTATAAACGATATATTAGACTTACAAGAAAAAAAAGTGAATAAAAAAAAAGGTTTTATCATTTTAACTGACACTTCAAAGTTTTCAAATTTCTCATTTAAATTTTATTCAAACATAAGTGTCTTCAAAAAGTGTGTGACCATCTTTTATTTTAAATTCCTGCTCGACGTTGGAGCATAACACATGTGGACCCACAAATTTTTCAAATTTCTCATGTATCTTTTTTATATTTAAGCCATAGTTGTCCACTACTCGGTTTGAAAGAATAAGGTTTTGTATCCAAAAATTCTGTTTGTGCATATTTTGATTGGCAAAACAAGCAATGCATTTCATACGACTAATTGTCTAATTTTCAATCTCGCCATATTTAATCGATCTGTGTAAAATAGAAAAAGGTTTAATGTACGTACCACGTGTGAGCAGATATTTCAGAAATAAAATTATGCTGGCTGGATGTACTTACCTGAAAAATAAATGGAAAAATGTTAAAGTACATAAAATGCGATATAACCTTGAATAATAACATTAAACAATTGTGAAGCTATTAGGAAAACATCAGTTCTGCGTTAAAATGTAATGACATTATCTTATCGAAAACATTGATATTAGTTCATGTAACAAGCGAACATACATGACCACCAGTGTAAGTGACGTAAAGACAAAAAATAAACTTACACACAAAATCACATACTTTCATTGATAAATAGAGAGAAGACTTGCGATTTCTTATCACTGGACTAATACTTAACATAATTACATCCTTCTTAAAAAAGAGAAAAATCCAGGTTTTCCTCAATGTTTGTACATCTAAGCAATATGATATAAATGCGGGTGTACCTCAGGAGTCTATCTTTGGACGTTTATTATTCCTAATGTTCATAAATGACGTCCATGATGAACTTGTCTCTGAGATCGGTATATTGCTGGCGAAACCACGCTTTATAATAGGCGCGAGGGGGAAACAAATAAACATATCTAAGAAAGCAGAAGCACTAGAGGAATCTCTCCAATCGGTGGTGGAATGGGGTACCCAATACATTCGGCGCTATAGTATTTATCCTTATTAAGCACTTCAGATTTCACCGCTTCCGTCTGGGCTATCACTAGCTGGAATAATACTGAGAATAAAGTGAATTCAAGCTGAAAATGTACGACTGCTCTAAAATTAGTCGGTTTACTAATGCCAAAGTCAACTGTTTTTTTTTATTTAAATTTTGAAAACTATAAAGCTATTTTTATTTGCTAATAAAAAACAACCAATTGTGTGCCCAAAATCTAAATAGCATATATATGTAATTTCGATTCTGTAGATTAAATGCACAGAGAGAAGTTTAGCATAGTTTTTTCGTACTCTCACCGTTAATATACTTCATATATATATATATATATATATATATATATATATATATATATATATATATATATGGGGGGGTATTGCCGTTTTATTTGTTTTTGCAACATATGTTTCAGATGTTGGGCTATGTTTATGATCCAGCAGTCTCGTCAGGCCTAGCAGAAGACTTCTGCTCGGCCTGACGAGGCTGCTGGATCATAAACATGGTCAGCAGCCTTGTCAGGCCTAGCAGAAGTCTTCTGCTAGGCCTGACGAGGATAATAAGCATGGCCCAACATCTGAAACATATGTAGCCAAACAGATAAAACGGTAATAAAAAAAATAAAACACATATTTGCTCTGCAATAATATTGAGCACTCTCTTCAAGTTTTTTATATGCTAATAATTAATTTATGAAGCTCTATGTAAATACAGAACATAGAACAAACAAATGAAAAAGTGTACATTCCAAATTTAATAATGTTGACAATCTTTCAATTTATTCCTTTAATTACGTTGCCATTCCCAAAGCTTGACAGCAACTGTTTCGTAGCGCATAATCATTCACTCAGTTGAAATTATCTTCCAAGCGATGTGAATGTCAAAGTAATAAAAAGAATACAATCAAAGATCGTCAACATCATGAAATTTTGAATATAGAATTTTGTTATTTGTTTGGCATATGTATAGATTCTGACATGTATATATACATATGTATATATGTATATATATATATATATATAAATATATATATATATATATATATAGATAGATAGATAGATAGATAGATAGATAGGTGGATAGGTTACTAGATAGATACATAAACATTTCTATGTGCTGAAACGTGTGGATCTTTAATCGTGCGCAGTCATTCAGAATGTATGAACTATGCATTATTATAATGTAGCGTATTAGTTTAATGAAACCAATCATCTCATGAGAAAAAGTAGAATTTATACCGAGAGAAACTTAACTTTTTATGTATTCATATAAATATATTTATAAATATGCAGGTATAAACACACACACAAACACCCCCCCACACACATATATATATATATATATATATATATATATATATATATATATATATATATATATATATATATATATATATATATATATAACATTTTGAATATCACAGATCTTTATATGATTCATAGACCTCCTGGTTCTCTCTTGATATCTTTTATACACATCAATGGATTTTCAGGAGGATAGAGTGGCCTTCCTGTAGAGGTATTTGTTTATTCTTTACATCTACAGAGTTTGCGTTACAACCTTTTGTTAAAGCAAAGCATGGCTCAAAAAAATCTCCACATACAATGGATAAACTCACCCAGGTTAATTTTATTTGATTAAATCGTACGTATTATTTCTATGTGCATCAGTACAGACTATTCAAAAAAGAGCACTATACTAGATTTTGCAAGTTTGTTAACTTAATTGACGTTCAAACTCATATTTTAGCGGTTTATGGGAAACGCTTTTGAGAGACGAAAATCGCAAATATATTGTACATGAAAATTAATAAAAAATGGCTACGGGTTAATAATAAAAGAAAACGATTCCTAAATATGATAAGAGAACACAATATGCATACATTGAATTTCTTGGAAACGTTTGTATAATAATAGCAGGCCGCCCGACCTTAACCCGTCTTCGCATTGAATTATTAGAAGTATTTATTTATATAAATAGAAATGCCGTTGTTATTAAATTTACCGTAGAATATTTTTAAAATATCTGGCAAAAACACGAAGAGAAACTGAGACTTGTGTATGAGAGTATTACGTTTTTTCTAAATAGTTCTTTTTCTTGTAAGTAAAAATAATACTCGAGCTCTGATCGGATCCAAAGCTTAAAGACAGTGAGTCAATTACAATAACCATTAGGCTAGTTTGATACGATCTTAAAAAAGTTTTTTTCAACCCCACATTATTAACAAAAGTAATCTGTCATGTGAATAAGTCATGCGTGTGCATTCGTGAAGCAGATGACAAACAGATTCAAATTCGATGATCACCAAGTATACATTTTTTAAATTTTAACACCTAAGCATTTCCTATTGTCGGATGAAAACAGATTTAAAAAGTTTTCTACATGCCTGAATAGTCCATTTACAAAATTTCAACTCTAAAGATAAAACATCCATTGGGTTGAGAAATTTCTTCACACACCTTTTCACTTTTATAGCTTATAATTAGTTTCTATACTCATTTTGTTTATCTATACATATTGAACACATGTTGCCTCATATGAATGTTAATAACTTAAGCAGGTTACTCGTGTGTGTAACATGTCTTACAGTGTTGGATAGATTCTATCGTGTGTTACATATTTCAATGATGTAACAATATGTCTTATGTTATGGATTGTTTTTGTTACATTATCGTCATGTTCGATATCTTTCTGCAATAATACGAAACAAAAAACGATATACGATGTGCCTTCAATAAATTTCCAGACTTTTTATGTCCATGTATTTAGAATTGTCGTAGACTCTTGAAAATTCAGTATATTATTGCTATACATCTTTTGAGATGACTGATTAATTTTTATGATTTCTGGTTCAAATGAACATGTACAACAAGAATTGGAATACAACTTAGTAAAGCCTGATTATCACATTTGGTCAATTTCTAAAAAGCAATACGGACGTGATGGCACTATAGAATAACGATATGCAATAAAATTATGCTTTAAATTTGCAAAAATTCCACAGAAACATATGAAATTTTCAGAATACTTCTGGGCCATCTTACATGAATCGAGCTTTACTTTGTGAATGGCGTAATAGATTTAAGGAAACGCAGAGAGTTCGTAAGTTCGTGATAGGGGGTAGTAAGGAAGTCAGAACTCTAGAGATGATTGGGCAAATAAAGAAGTACATGGATAAGGACCGTCTTGTGTCTATAGAGACAATAAGTGTACAGTGTGATGTTATTGTGGTAACTTTACAGACAATTTTTCGCAAAGAACTGAAGATACAGAAAATTTGGGCGAATCCACCAGTCCAGAACTCCATCCTTGTCACATACTGTTTGAACAAGATGGGCATCAATACAGCTCCTCTCCCTTCCTATAGTCCATGCGTTTTGTTGTGTGACTTTTGGTTATTCACGGATCTTAAGGAAAACTATATAGATGTCTTTATGAAAGAAATGAGATGAAATGGGCTGTGACGAGGGTCATTGACGCACGCACACACACACACACACACACACTCACACAAACACCCACACACACACGAAATAACTTCCATAGGGTCTTCTAGAAGTTCTTTGAGTGGTGCAAATGCATTGTAGTTGGTTAAGATTACTTCTCAGTAAAAATGCCCATAGATTAAAACGTCTCGTAATTTATATTGAAGCCACCTTGTAAATACTGAGAGGTATAAGTGAAAAATGGTATCCAATTGAGTACACGTTGCAACTATGCAAAAGAATTTTAATGGATTTTATTCGAAACGATTACTTAATTCACATGACTAAAATATTTTCGATTTTATTTTGTCTCATTTAAGGACACAACGAAAAACGCTAAAAAGCACATTTTGATTAAATCACGTTCATTATAACCATATACTATTATAAATTCTTCAACAAATAGACCTTACATCTGGTAATCAATACGCAAATATAACGAAATTGTCTCGGTCGGTTTAAAGTATTTTATGTTATTGAAAATGTTACTTTATTACATAATAACCTCCACTACTATCCTAACTTATAAGAAAAACATAGTGGTGATGTCGTTTTTATAATATAATTCTTATAAATTATTTCCAATGTGAGGATATATATTGAAGCATTGCCTTTAATATTTAGAATTTATTTGATTTCAAACTTTACATTAGAAAGACAATGGAGGCTTCATTTTAATAATAACTGAAAATGATACAAAGAGGAAAGTGTAATCATGTAATTAAATTTATTATTTTATATTTTTTGATAAAATGAAGAGATGATTAATCAAAATAATTAACGATAATAATATCGGTGAATATTTAATATTAATAGACATTCAACTTGTCTTAATTTTATGAAAAATATGTACTAACATATGCTTTCTTTAAGATTCATGCAAGAGAAAACGAAATAGAAATAATTTACTTTCTAAAGTAAAATTTACCTTAAGTAGGTTACTTTGGAAAAACTTTACTCGGGCATTTATTAAGAATTTTTTAATGTATTTTTGATTATTAAATTTACCTCACGTGAAATAACAGTGCGTAATTATTTGTCACTAATAAAATTAATTACTGACGGCAGCTCGTAGGTAGTCTTGTAATCTTACAATGATTAATATAGTCGTTTTTATATTTTATAATTAATTCAAAAGTTTGTACTGGAATCTGTCTTTTATGAAAGTTTTCACTATAACATTCACTAATATGATGTCGTTTAGATTATGAACAGACATGTATAAAGGTGTGGTCATGCGATCTATAAGAACTTTAGCCTCCATTACATTACCTGAAACCTGACAATACTATTCAGAGTCAGAAGACTTAATTTATGTGTAACCTTCATAGCTGTAAGTGCGTTTTCAAATAATTGCTTCAGATTCTGTGACGTAGACCACGCATATTGTACTTTATTAAGAACAGATGGCCACACAAGGAAGAACACTCGATAGTTATTATTTGATAATCAAATGAGAAAACGGAGTCATTGTTTCTTAAATTAAACTGCAGCTGGTCTCTCCACTTGAAGCCACAGACTAATGCGGAACAATCGGGTCACTAAATCTTATTCATTATGTAAAATAAATCGCTAGAGTACTGGATTATATTGTCTATCTATACATTTTCAGATGTCAAACAGTTACATGCTGAAAAAGTACTCACTCAATGTACATGCAACCGACAAATCTATCTAGAAACTCATTTGAAGTATTCAGGACTCCAGATACCAAAAAAACACCCCACATTGATAGCTTCTTCTTTTGGACGGTTAGACTTAATAAATCGCTTCGTATTACGTGCTTTTTGACGTACAAACATGAAAGCATGTTACAACTTCTATTATAGTTCCCAATAGACATGGTCACACGAAGTAGCTTATTCCAAGGAGAAATATGCTTTGTTTGGTGACGAAATAAAGAAAAAAAATCTTACTTGAGTGTCATCATTTATCAAGGCCACCTGAGGTTAAGAGTTAATAAATGCAAAGTGACTATATAGTAACCGTTAATCGTGTAAATTGGCGAGAATTTGATAATGCATGGGGACGGCACAACAAGAACTTGTTTACCTTGGATTTAGAGGTTACCAAACTTGTATTAAACCGGGAAGCAGACCAGCGGAGCAGTATTCCAAAGGCGGTCAGTAATGGGAGAGAATCTTTGTCCATGGAAATTACGTTTAGATTTAGGCACAGATAGAGGATGGGGGAAATCATATATATTGGGTGTAGCTAGTCGAATGGTTTTGTGAAAGTTTAGCAAGAGGGGACCATAGGTTAGAATTCAGTCCAGCATTTGCCATGACACTAGCGATACAGCATTGACAGGTTCGCGACGTCTCATCTGTGGGAATGAGGTTGCAGAGAGGAAAGTAAATCACATCATGTCATAAACTTGTACGAGAAGCATAGATGCGTCATTGTATTCCTGGCAAAATATTTTATAATCAGAATGTGTTGAGAGAGATCCCTGTTGTTTTATTTGTTTGTTCTCCGGTAAGTTGGACACAAGCTCAGGTCTAGGTTGATGAAAGTTTTTTTTTTTTTTTTTTTTTGCAGAACGAATTATATTCAAAATTGCACACTCAGGTTTCTCGTTAGTGTAGTTTAACACTTAGCAACAGTAACCATCTTGGGTTTCTAAATCATGTTTATTCAATATAAAACATCTCTATAATTATAATAGGTTTAACAAAATGTCATATTATATGCTGTAGTCAACGATTTAGAAAGTATTAGCATACGGATTAGAGAAGTAAAGGATTAATTCTTTTCTTTAAAACAAAATATGATCAGAGAGGAAGCGAGCAGATAATGAAAAAGTAAATAAAGAATAACGAAAAGGCTAATACTGCGTTATTGAAGTAACTTTCGTCACGAATTGCTAAAAGGTTTTATTCAATAAAAACAATACTTTTGTTGGATGTGGTTTGATAATAATAAGAAGAAAAATTGTAAAGATTAGATTTGGAAATCATGAAAATATAAATCAAATTTTTACTTCATAACACATGGAGGAACATCGATATTATCACAACGGAAACGATGAATAAGGACTACTATTAATGATAATTCAGTGATCAATAATAATGGTTCTCCGCATTACGCCTCTTTACTGTGCAATGTAAATTCGATGTTTTAACATAAATTTGGGTTTTATTTAACATTAAGGCTTAATATATTTTCTGAGTACGTTATTAATCAGCAAATAAATTTGTTAAGTACGTATATAGCTTTTATGTTAGATTAATGAAAGTGAAAAAGTAAAAAAATAAAATGTTTGGCTGCATGTCTCCGATCTAAAAGTGTAATTAACGAAGGCAATCACATTAGATAGCGATGATTTGTTATTAATCATGAGAGAAAAGGCACATATTAGAATTTTAGATGTATTTTAGACAAAATGAAAATTAGATACTGACATGTAGTTTTATGTAAGTCGATATTTTAACAAATAAAGGTATATCTTTCAACAAAAATAGTTTTAATAATCATTGCTAGTAAGTTCGAACAAAAAGCAGAAAATGACAATTGCAAACGAGAAATGAGTGAGAGAAATAATAGAACTAATTCATTAGGAAGTAAAAAGGTTAAAATCAATAAATCCAAGCAAAAAAATGCCTAATAGCAAGACCCGTTAACTGACGTTGCCCGGTTATAGCATGCACCCTCTTAAGCGTAAAAAAAATGTACGGCTTTTAGTGTTGTTGCCCAACCTCCAACCTCTTCATATCAGGAACGGCTTCCGGAGTAGGAATCCGCAACCTATTCATGCAAAGAACGGCTTTTCGAAATGGACACCGAAACCTCCTTATTTTTAGAACAGCTTTGGGAAGAGACGCTTCATTTTGTCAGTAGGTGTTGGGTTGTCAAAAAATTTTCATGTCAAGATTCCCACGCGCAAATACTATGAACGAACAATAGAATTTTGTGGTTGCAATGTTATTCGATGTGAGCGGACAGGATATGGTATTCTTGATGAAAAAACTTAGTTCAGATGGAAAAATACTCTCGAACCCTCTATCAGTTTGAAGGAAGTAAATCATTGTAGTAACTCGTGCAGTATTTCAGAAAGTAACAGTTTGAAATAAGCAGAAAAAGCAATATAAACTGAATGTTTTCATTATATAATAAAACTGTAGAAGTACTTTCTATTTAGATGGAAAAATAGCAAATACTTGCAATATAGATGATTGCACTGTGATGATTTCAATACAACGGATAAAGGTTTATAAACTGGCGCTCCAAAATTACATGAGATATTGGCTAATTGTGTAGGCATAATACATTTGTATGTAGCATCTGTTCGTTCAAACCTAGTTTACTTTGGGCCAGAAGAGAATCTCTGCTATAATTTTGTTATTCAGAAGATTATTGTGAAAATGATAATATTATAGATAATAGCTGTAAAACTGTACTGACAAATATGTGACTAATATGAAAATATGACAAATATGTGAAAATATACAAATATGACATATTCGCATTCAGACATATTGAGAACTAAGCCCAACTTTTTATATTATATATTTACTTGTAGCATCCCTATCCTTCCCGTTTTTCAAAAAATGTACGCATTTTTAAATTCTAGTACATTTTTCTCTATATATATACAACCCCTTGGTTAAGAAAGATCAGACACCATAAAAACTTCTTTAGTCAGCTCTTTTCCAACTGACTTCATAATTATTTTCCTTAGATCAAAATCTCTCTCTGATCTTCATGGCATTTTTTTTTCGTGTAGGGTATACCTGCTATGATTCATATCAGCTGCTTCATCCAGCCACCCTTATGCCGTAAACCAAGGTCCAATGTTACCTCTCACGAAATCGACGACTCTTTCGTCCACATGTGTCCTGATCCTTTCTTTCGCCTAGTTGTTCAACTAATTAGAGCTTTGTCTCATTTCTAACAATTTTATTTCTTTTCGGACATGCATCAAAGCTCATTTGCTTAAATCTTTGTAGTTTGCTTCTAATTATTACGATATGCTTTTCATCACACTGATTCGCTCGGATTTCCTTGCTTGGAGTCTTGGAACTTCGATAAAGATTAGAAAATATCACCGTTAACTAATAATACCCATCCTTTGCGCCAAGATTCCTATTTGCGCACTGAATTCTAACTATGGCCCGAATTACTGTGATTTTCTTTCTTCCATCAGAGCGTCCAAGATCCAAAACATGGATGCCCCGATTTCATAGATCTCTAAAAAATTATTAGGTTATATCTTTTCTTCCTACGTACTTACGGTATATTTTACTTTTTCTCCCTTCTTAATGCTATATGTGATTTGCCCATAGTACTGACTCTTATAGTCCTTTTGGCACCCTACGAATTATCGCAACGCCTGCCTTTTTAATTTATGGTAACAATACTTTTAATTCTGCTCGGTGTCGTTACTTGCAGCATGATTTATAAGCACACAACGTCGCATGTTCCCATCTATATTTTCCTAACAGGGGCATATCTAATGCTATCACCTAGCAAGTTACACTTCTTGTGAAAATGTTATGGGCATAAAAAAAAAGCAAAAATCAAAAAGAAAAAACTCTCTCCTTTGGCTTATAACATCCGAAAAACTCTCAAAATACCCGTTTACGTAATTTTCTATTGCCCCTTTCTCTAAAATTCTTTCTTATTTCAAAGCCAACTATCTGGCTCAATTATCGTTTCATTTTATTTTTCCTAATTTATTTACTTAATTATGATTTGAATTCCTGACGAAAAAAATACAATAGTATTATACGTACATTTAAAACTATTTACAATATTTGTTTAACATATATAACATTTTAAAAGATACACCATTACATTTTACCATGATTACACATTTAACAATGATCAACGCAAAACGTTACATTTATAACTTTAACATATTTTTCTGTAACAACAACAATAATAACAAAGTCTGTTAAAAAAATTTTCCCCTCTAAAAAAAGCAAAAAACACGTGGAAAAACAAGAAATACCAACATTAATTACTCAGGAAGAACGCATACCTTGCAAATATCAAACAAGACTATGAGACACATAAAAACAAATAGACTACGCACCCGCCGAAATTTTGTTCTCAAACTATTACACTTCGAAGATAAAATAATATCCACTAAACCATTCATCAAAAGATAAAATAGATATAAACTTTGAACCAACTAATCCACTCTACTAGATTGCCATATAAATGACATAATAATTCTATAGTCTGTATTTAGTGTATGCATTACAACATGTGATATGTAATGAATATGCGGTAGCATAGTTAGGCTATTGCCCATAAGCATAAAAACAAACTCCCAACCGAAGTTTCCTCATCCCATAGAAACCAGCTAACAATAACAGCGACACTAATGACATGCAGATAAATATACTATCAACTAGAAAATACCAAGTTAATTTGAGACTGCAGAAACCACTGCTAATAAAGAAATTCAATCCTAAAATTATCAATAAGTGGATAAAAGTTGCAGTTTCTTTATATAGCTACATTAAAACATAACATAAAGCCACCACTTAAAATTACAACGAACATTTATCTTATAGTAAAACAGACACACGAAATTATATATGGCATCTATACATGCATACTAGACTAGCAATATTAAGACTTTTTCACACGACAATAAATATGCATAAGTGAACATGTACAATTAATATATAACAATAACAATACAACTGTATGTCTATAAATGTTTAAATATGTATATAATTATATATATATATGTGTGTGTGTGTGTGGGTATGTATGCATCGACAAAGAAACATTCCCCGTAGTAACTAACTCACAGAATTACTTCCTTTAAAACATTTCTGTTTAATTGAACAAATATAAATACCACTCGATCACAGAGAAATACAATAAACACTTATACGTTAACAATTATAAGCGAAATGCGATTCCATGTTTGATACTGTATGGGTGATTGGAGTTGAAGTTTAGGTATTGTCCGGTGAAGGTAGGCTTGCGATATACGGATGTCTTAAATCCATGCTCTGTGCGTGATATGAGTATATCAAGGAAGGCCAGTTGGTTATCTTTTTCTTTCTCCATTGTGAACTGTATCAATGGTCTTATTGAGTTCACATGGTCTAGGAGAGTCTGGATGTCTTCCTGATGGGGCCAGAGTATGAAGGTGTCATCAACGAAGGCAATCTTAGCCACATGATGGGCTTTAAGGGAGCTGAACCTAACGCCATTTCTTCGAAGTATTCCATGTATATGTTCGTCATCACTGGTGATAATGGCGAGCCCATAGCTAGTCCCTCCTCTTGTAGATATAGGTCAGTACCCATTCTGAAGTAGGTTGCTCCTATGCAGAATGTCAGCATTTCCATTAAGTTTGGCAATTGTACACATGTGCGCTCTTCTATGGAGAGGTCCGCAACTAGTTTGTCTTGAGTTACTGCTAGTGCCTCACTAGTTGGGACTTTAGTGAACAGGCTAACCACATCTAGGCTTACCATTTGGTTTGTACTGATGGGTGCTCCCTTGATCACTTCCGTGAAGTGGGAAGAATTCTTTACATGTGTTGCTGACTGGCCTGCTAATGGGTTTATTATATCCACAAGGTACCTTCTCAGTGGGTGGCATGCTGAGCCTCGGCAGCTCACTATGGGTCTTAGTGGAATACCGTCTTTGTGTATCTTGGGGAGACCGTACATATGTGCTAGCTTACTGTAATGCTGGACCAGCTGTCTATATCTCATCGGAGCGATGTGTTCCTTGTTTTTGGTAAGGATTTGTAACAGCTTTCTTTCGGTTTTCAAAGTTGGATCCTTCTTTATTTTACCGTAGCTACCATCTGCGATTAGGCCTGCCATTTTTTCAGAGTACTCCGACATGCCCATCACCACAGTAGCATTGCCTTTGTCTGCTGGCAGAATTATTATACTGCTGTCACTCTGTAGGGTTCTTATAGCCAGCCTGTCTTCCCGAGACACCTTAACATCGTTCCTTCTCAAAGTGACTCAAGAGGAAGACAGGGTGAGACTCCAATCAGATCTGGATAAATCGCACAGACAAAAATATGAGAAGGTCAAAGAACGCCAAATCAAGAAGCTCATGAAGCTCAAAGACCAGAGGAATGAAACATCAAAACACCGCTCGCCTGTGAAAGCGGTCATGAACCTCAGCAGCTGTCAACTAAGACACTCAGAGGAAGCAGTACTAAATAAAGGTCTGAACTTCGCAACAACAACCAAACGCGTTCCATTCTTAGATATCACCACACACATGGAATATATAGCCTTGAGAATCCCATCAAACCAACGTGATGAAATAAGATGGAAAGTGAGACAAGTACTCGAGAAAGCCAAGCCTCCTAAATCAAACATCTCTTCATTTATCGAATCATACTGGGTTCCATCCTTGAACACTTCTTTTGCCATCCATAACAAAAGATTTTCAATGGAATTGAGGTCCGGAGAACATGCTGGATGATCTAAAGATTCTATATTATTTGAAGAAAAGTATTCCAGTGCTTGTCGAGAAGTGTGTATCGCAGCATTGTCTTGCTAGAAAATCCAATTTCTTCCACACAGACGTGGACCTGCCGTCCTGATAAAAGCATTTTCAAGCATTGAAATGTAATTCAATGATGTTTGCCGGCCTTTCACTATTTGCAACTTTAGGGTCCCAGCTGACGAGAAAGCACCCCAGATCATTAAAGACCCTCCTTCACTATGCCGAGTTGAAAAAAGTCTCTTTGGGCAAATGTTTGTCATGCAATAGTGTTGAAATCCATCTGGACCATCTAGATTAAATTTTTTCTCATCGGAGAAAATTACATTTTCCCCAGTTCTCTTCATCCCCAGTCTGGTATTTGGCGACATATTTTAGTTGGTTAGACGATATGGTAAGACAAAGCATATTTATTTTACTATTTCCAGTTCTGCTATATATATATATATATATATATATATATATATATATATATATATATATATATATATGTATATATATATATATATATATTTATATATATATTATAATTAAATATATGTAATATATATTGTGCTGGTCTGTTTGTAATTAAACTGATCCTCGTGCACTTTATCATATAAATCATCGGCAATACTGAGTCAAATTATCATTTTTTATAACGTTAAATAAGTTTTCATTTTCATGAGTTACATATATAGAATGAAAGGTATGCGTATATCCTTATATACAAACATATGTTTCATTGTTGAGGTTAATTCTGTAACTAATGAACACATCATTATGATTTTAAAATATATATTCCTGGAGACGTTTTAAGTAAGCACGGCACATCATGTTTTGTAAGCATGATCACATGGTGGCTGTTTTCCCTAAACTGCTTTCGTTCTTTTTCATATCTGTCATGAAACGGATTCTTTACGAGTATCAACATATAATGTTGTAGTTGTATTTTCTGATGTTACATGCTTTGCCTGAAAGCGAAGACGAAATTATGTTCTGTGCACACGTTTTGGATTCTAATTAAGTTTACCTGCAGACATCAGTGCGATCAAAACTTCTTTTGGTACAATCAGCGTTTGCTCAACAGAGATTGCATTTTGCTTTATTTCGTTTTCTGATAAGTATGTATTATATTTGCAAACACAATTTTCGACAGTTTATTCCGCGAGGGAAAATGTACTAAACGCTTGGGCTATTTTACAATATATCAATACTATTACAGGACAATTACGGTAAAATTTCAACTTCAAAAACGCTAATATAATTTGTAGTTAGAATGCACGTAAAATGCTCGAAATGAAAGTTTAGTTATTTAACATTTAATACATCCGGTATAATAACTCCCATATATATATTTTTTCCATGTCTATATATTTCTTTATTCAATTTTCACCCCAAACAAGGCACAGTGCCACTTTGAAGCAGGGGGCGACTATTAGGGTCTTAATTAGCGGGGTATTATGAAGGGAGATGAGTAGAAAGATGTTTGTTAACATTACACTTGAACTTCTGCATATCATTGCCGTTGGGAAAGCAGAACCCCGGAAGCTCTGGGGAAGAAACTATTGGAGTAAAAGGCTTTCTTGCACCAAGGGATCTCTACTGTAAAGGGATGAGACTTAGTAACTTGTCGGGTTTGTCGGGGGTAGTTACGTCAGGGAGGTACAAGTGTTTGCAGTTCGTCAGAGCATTCACCATTAAAATATTTGTAGAACAGGCAGAGGGATGCAGCATCTCCTCGATGGGACAGAGGCTGAAGCCTAGATGACAGTTCAGGACCTATCAGGTTGGCGACTCTCTTTTGAACCCTGTCCAGGAGCGAGAGACAAGCAGCAGATGCACTAGCCCAGATGTGACAACAGTACTCCATACATGGGCGAATGGTTGCCTTATAGAGGTATAGGATACTGTCAGGCTTAATTAGTATTCTAGCACGGTAGAGGGAGCCAACCTTCCTTGCAGCAGCCTTGGCAATGCTCTCAATGTATCTATTCCAGTTCATATTCCCTGTAAACGTTAGGCCGAGGAGTTTAAAAGAAATACTTTCAGGCAATGTGTTCTTGGCCATTGCTATTGGTTGTAGAGAAGGTTTCTTGTAGTTATTGAAGGAAGCAAGCTTAGTCTTAGCAGCATTGAATGTGACAAACCATTTTTGTCCCCATTCCACTACGGATTGGAGGTCATCCTCTAGAGTTTCTGCCATTTCCTTGGATATGTGTTCATTTGTTTTCCCCTCATATCTGTTATAGAGAGTGGTGTAATCGGCAAATATACCCATCTCCGAAACAATTTCATCAGGGAGGTCATTTATGAATATCAGGAATAATAGAGGTCCAAGAATAGACCCCTGAGGTACTCCCGCATTTATGTCATATTGTTTGGATGTACGACCATCGAGGACAACTTTGATTTTTCTATTACTTAAGAAGGATTTAATTACATTATGAATTCTTCCAGTGATTCCATATGATCTAATTTTCCTTAGAAGATCATCGTGCCATACC
This sequence comes from Euprymna scolopes, assembly GCF_053919585.1. Taxonomy (NCBI): domain Eukaryota; kingdom Metazoa; phylum Mollusca; class Cephalopoda; order Sepiida; family Sepiolidae; genus Euprymna; species Euprymna scolopes. The sequence goes on along the minus strand of NC_136487.1, from coordinate 2,154,730 downwards.
CTGTCAAAAGCCTTAGATATATCAAGGGCCACCGCTTTACTCTCCCCTGTTTTATCCAATGAACGGTACATACGTTCAGAAACTACAGTTAATTTATCTGCTGTTGAACGGGCTTGCCTGAATCCATATTGTTTGTCAGTCAGGAGTTTAGCAGCTGTTAGGTGCTGGACTAGGGATTGATTAACTAAGGACTCAAATATTTTGGCGAAAAGCGGGAGGAGGCTAATGGGGCGATAATTTAGTGGGTCAGTTCTTTCACCAGAATTCTTGAAGACTGGTACCACAGAGGCGGTTTTCCAGCAGTCAGGAAAACAAGATTCGTTAAGGCATAATGATATTACGCCCCCCCCATATATATATATATATATATATATATATATATATATATATATGACCATCCCTCTTGAAGAAGCCCGCATAAATCGGGCGTAACGTTGAGTATCCAGGTCCTTCCTTCCACCTCCATTTTATTTCATATATATATATATACATATATATATATATATATATATATATATATATATATATACATATAAATATATATATATATATTATATAATATATATATAATATATGTATATAACATATATATAATATATATATATATAATATATATAATATATAATATATATATATATATGAGTCGGATTTCGGCGTTATTTACTTCATGTGTGTTGGTTAATAGAAATTCTTGTGTGGAGGGCGTTTGCTCAGTTGGTAGAGTGTTTGCCTTGCATGCAAGAGGCTCGTGTTTCGAATCCTGAGTTTGGATGTGTCTAACTGATCGGCTGCGACGTTATTTGGCTGTGGAATTTATATATATATATATATATATATATACAAGCATGCCGCCCGGCATTGTCCGGTTGGAAAATACGCTTAAATAGTGTATTTTGATGAATACAAATTTCGTATTTATTTTTTGATTATGTTGGCCGAATATATACTAATGATTTAAAAAATAAAAAATCGAAACCAAAACGTTTACCTCACGATTTATTTTGTCCTTTTGCGTTAACGCCTGACCCATGAAGACATGTTTGCTGCGAGGCTAAAATGTACAACGTAAACCAATAGCTATTAGGTTTTACAGGCATATTCGTACTGCCTTCGTTTTGTACCAATTTTCTCCGGCTAAAACCCAAATATACAGATCGCATAGTTTTGAATACCCTAAACAAATCTGACAGAGGAGTTAGGTAGTGAATTATATATATATATATATATATATATATATATATATATATATATATATATATATATATAAAGGAACAAACTGTATTATGTGTTCATCAACGTTTCGTCTTTATTTCGAGACTTCCTCTCGAAATAAAGACGAAACGTTGATGAACACACAATACAGTTTGTTCCTTTTTATTTCTCTATTTTGTCGGAATACTATTTCCATTATTTTCATCACACACACACACACACACACACACACACACACACACATATATATATATATATATATATATAGAGAGAGAGAGAGAGAGAGAGAGAGAGAGAAAGAAAGAGGTTTGTACTCTAAACTTTTTTACGCAAATAAACGCAATTATAAATCATAGAAGTATATCTGCATGAATCGTAATAGTAAATTAAATATTATCATCCCATATAAAATGGAAAAAAATCTATTATGAAATTAATTAAAATAAATAGTTAAAAGATTATGCAAATAAGCTAGATCTTCTGCTAATGAATGTAATTCTAAGACGCATGTGGAACAGAGTTGTATTTTAAAATGATTAGAAAAAAAGAGATTTTAATATGATTATCAATACACAAAAACAAATTCATAGAAGTGTGTATATATATATATATATACTTCTATGATTTTGTTTTTGTGCATTGATAATCAAATTGACATAATAAAATATGTACTACGAAACAGGTGCTTTTAATAATTGTCCATTTCAACTTATTTAAAGAAATAAATGGAAAGATCGTCAATATCTTGAAATTTTTAATATAGATATTTGTCTCGTATTCGTATATGTCCTGCTGTTACATTGAGCTTTATAAATAAATGGACTGGTATAAGTAAAAAGGAAATTTTATCAATTAGCACACACATACACACACATTTTTTAGCACACACATACACATACATTTTTGTACCAGTCCTTTTATTTATGAATGCCAATGTAACTACAGGACAAATACTAATACATGACGAACGTCTATATTAAAAATTTCCAGATGTTGACGATATTTCTATTTATTTCTTTTAGTACGTTGAAATAACCAATTATTAACAGCACTAGTTTCGTAGCAGAGAGTCATTTATGTTTTTATTATGTCAATTTTTGAATTTATTCCGCCATTATCTAATTAGAAAAAAAATAACTTATCAACTTAAACATAATGTAAGATGGATATGGTGAAAAAAATCCCAAATCCACAATTGGAAGAAAAAAAAAACACTTTCTGTTCAGCACAGCGAAATACAAAACCATGGACAGAATTTTGCTGATGGCTTCCGTGTTACGTCAGTCACCTGCTTTCCATGGCCTCACGTTCCGTAATCGGGTAACTGAAGTGGGTTTTGGTCGTGTCAAAGCTCTCCCACTAACTAGCGGAGACACATTACTTTTTTCTTAAATAGTAGTGCTGCCGAGTACTTCTATACAGCGCCTAGTATTCCAAAAAGTCACCCATCTTGTACTTCTAAATGTCATTGTTGCATAATCTTGATCTGGCTAGAACCGGTTTGTAATATGAGGATAATGAATTCATCCATTCGTCCTCATTTAAGATCGAAGAATATTTCTTGATTTTTTAAATTTTCAATGTGTATGATATTTTCAAAGTGTCTATTATACTCTCGAATTCTATAACCTTAAATTGTTTTGATGTTAAGGATGGATGAAAAGCATTTGGATTTATTCATTTGTACATAGGAATCGATAATATTGTTTGGTGGATCAATTGTAAATAATGATTATATATATATATACATATATATATAACACATATATATATAGATATATATACATATATATGTACATATATATATACGTATATATACATATATATATAGATATATATATATATACATATATCTACATTTATACATATATATGCATATTCATATATGCACACATATATATACATTTATATAACACATACACACACATACGTACACATACACATATATACATACATATATATATATATATATATGTATATATATATATATACTAAAGTAGGCAGTTAGAACATTTGCGAACACGGACAGAATAATGGCGAACATATATCTACATGACAATAAATAATGCTTTACATAAATTTATTCATTTTATCAGTTTAAATCTTATGAAAATATGTTTGGCAAGACACAATTACTTACACAAAAAATGCATGAGTAATTGAAGGTCAAAGAGTTAGTACATCTTTTTGGTACACCTTGTATAGTAGCACGTCATACATTTCGGGAACACAATACCGATGGTTGCTTCCTAGCTGATGGGTAATTGTTGAACCAACTTTTATATAATTAAAGCCACCCCAGTTCCATCATTATTAATCGTCAGTGTTTCCCCCACCGTCAACCTTATGCTCATGAGTATTTACTGTAAAGGGCAGCTTTTAAACATGAATAATTAGCTGGGACAAGATATTAATCGGATGAAATTCTGTAGAAAACATAACTGAGAACAATAATATTTAAGAACATATAAATTACTTTTGTGTGAATTTTGCAACAGATAGGCTCAGAGGTTTTGGAATCTATGAGAGAAAGAAATCACCACGACACTCACACTAAGTGAATGGTGTATAATAGTAGATAGATAGATAGATAGATAGATAGATAGAGTCATTAAAATGTAATAATTAAGTATATTTTACAACCGGGCAACGCCGGGCGGCGTGCTAGTATACACTAAAATGTATGGCATAAATAATATTGTAATTTATCATATTATAGATTTTACACTGGATTTCATAGACCACGACAACGTTCTTTTTCGTCACATCTGCGCCCCCTTAAAAAGCGCATATTTTCCTCTTTTTAACAAATATTAGATAGAAATAAATATGAAATATATCTGATATAATCATTTTCACACACTGATTCTTTCCAAGTAACTGAAAGTAAGATATTTTGAGCCTGATCAATAACAGAACGGTATTTCGGAATATCAGTCGATATGTGTGGGAAGACAAGACGTTTGCAAAACGAAAACTATGCTATCTCACCTGACTGATATGTACATGTGATTCAGGGAAACTTGTTAAATTAATTTCATAGAAACAGACCCATCCTACGCAGTCAAAGTAAACGTTAAACTATACCTTAATATTGCGATAGATTAAATAGGATAAGATTTCAGTAAAACCGAATGCAGTCGTAACCATATATTAATCTCGTACACTGCAGCCAGGCATGTGTAACTTATCAGTAAGCCAATGCCAGCGAAAATAACCAAGAGAGCTTATTTAGCTCAGGTAAATACAGATTTAAAGATCTATCTACTTATATACGGTAGGAGGAGAGGTAGGTTTCCTGTGTTTATGTGTGAGTGTAGGTCTATGTGAATAGTTCGTAAGGTGTCTTCTGCGACACGTCGTGCGTGTTTGCCAACAAGAAATTACTGGACGCGTTTATGGAAAATGTCACATTGCTCGAGTGGACATTAGCGTAATCGACACCGATACCTTGTTTATTGGACAGCGCAAAGAACGACATTAGTTATAAAACTTAAGGTCAAAACGATTCCTGCTACCATCAGTAAGCATCCTGCATGCTAAGTAGACGATCGGGTTTAGGAGAGAGAATGATAAAAGAGAAGAAAAGAGTTACAATACGATTATTTTTTCGTATTTGTTTTTAATTTCTTTGTTGTTGCCACATCGGTGGCGGTACATTCTAATATGGCAATGTTTATTCGAATCAGTATCGGGTCTCTACATAAATCAACAGGAAAAATGGTAGCTAATGAAGCTTACACCACTAATAAAACTTTAAAGAGAAGCTGTCAATTGAAACAAAAAATAATTAGTATGCAAACGTTGTTACCGCTTAATTAATTATTAAAAAAAACAACTATGGCTCTGGAACCAATTTATGATACAACAATTTATAAGAAGAATGAGATAAAATCTTATTAACCTATGTATATCACATAATTATTGTTCTTCCATTAGTGCAGCATAAACACAAGCATGTAGTTTGAAAATAGTATGTGTGTTGTATTACATGTGACTATCGAACATTTATGTTTAATTTTGCTGAACGTTCGTTTGTGTGAGACAAGCTTGATGATTAATAAACTTTAAATTCCAATTGATCAAGAATAGTATGTGTTGTAAATATAGAGAGCATGAAGTTGAGCTTTGCGTAATGTGATCGGCCACGTATGGTCTGTGTTCGCTCCTCTCTCTTTCATTCTCTTTGCTAATATTTTTATTGCCATTATTGAAATCAGAATTCCAATTGTTTCTCTTCGTTTATTGACTTACATATATATATATATATATATATATATATATATATATATATATATATATATATATATATATATATATATATATAAAGTAATTTAAATGTAATTGGAACTGGAGAATATAAGGTATCCGGGTTTTAAATGAAACAGTAAGGAAAAAACTACCTGAAGACAATTGAAGATTATCAGTTTTAATTAATAAAATAATAACATATCAATTCAAAATTAAATGGATAATAAACTAAAATAGAAAATAATGCTAAAATATCGAATAAGATAATAATAATAATAATAATAATAATAATAATAATAATAATAATAATAATAATAATAATAATAGTAATAAAACCATAATAATAATAGTTATTAAGTTATTAATTATAAATTTTTGAAATAGATTAGTAATAAGAACATTTTGGGATTTATGGTGGCTTAAATTTGTCGAACTAAAATCAACGTTTATAAATGCATCGTGTCAGAATTTCGTCTTTCAAGTTTATGAGAATGGATTTAGTCTCATTATATTTAAAAATACTAAGGAATTCATATCTATAAAGTGCGCAGAATTTATCCCTCGGCATATGTGCTTTATAAGATTTTATCATTTCCCATTTTCAATTGAAGCGAATACTTCTATCATTAAGTCGCCAAATATATTTAGATAAAATAGTCTTTGGATTTTCAAGGAAAGGTTTTTGAAGGACTGCTTGCGTGGAGATCCTGTGTTTAATAAGTCTAGATTTAGATCCGAAGTAAATTGCATTTTGTTTAATATATTTGTTGTCAGCCAGATTGAGAGTGGTATTGGTATGTAATACGTTTGGTTGTGTTTGTTGGTAGATTGGTTAATGGGGTGTTTTATTGATTAAGCGTGTGGTAGAGTTAGTACGTCAGAAGGGATTTATATGTTTGCTATCAATATAATTTATATTTTGTGTTTGTGACACTGTGCATCTATAAGTCACATTTTTGTTTACTTTGCAGGTACCTTGTATATGGCATTTAGTTGTTCTTCTACTGTTACAATGTGCTATAGTTTCCATATTTGCATTTTGTATATTACTAATTTTTTTATTGTTAGAACTATTTACGCATTTCCCAAGATAAAAGATCGCTTCTCCCTTCTAGATTTATTGGTTGACATCAGCAGTTTGTGCTGAGCCATCTACTCCTCTCTGTTATGGTCCATCGCATTTTTAATAATTTTGTCAGGATATCAACCATACCCGGTTATTTCTGACGTTACTTTTAATGGAGGGGTTCGTCATTCATTGTAGCTGTGGTAAGCAAGGAAGCAAGATTTACGAAAGTTTAAAAGACAGTAAATAGATTAATACGATATGGAATGATACATGGATATATAGATTAGTATACATACGCATAAAAAGAATCAGTGATTTTTTTATAAGTGTTTTATTATTTTTTCTAGCTGGGTAGAGGACATCCTACTGGATGCAAGGTGTTTACCCACTATCTCATATATTCAAACAGACAGGTCATTTAAAAACTCGAATCATCCTTTTAAGTGCGTTTATTTATATATTTTATACACCAGTTAACCAAGTATATTTGCTATATATAGTCTTTGAAATCGTTTTTCATGAGTCTGGTTACTTCTATTTTTACTGGAATGATGGAAATCTTAAACTTTCAGTCTCTGGTCCTATCGTACATTATAACTTTTGGGTGACTAAGTTCTACTATGGTTGATGTTGGAATGTCATCACGTGTGCACAATAATAAAATAATAATAAAACACACAAGTAAGTGACATTTACAG